>NC_056737.1:203135350-203415350 GCF_019279795.1 Protopterus annectens | reverse complement strand
GGCTGAAACAAGGGAAGACCTAGAGTGCTTACCCATTCAGGTAGATTCCAATACCAAGCTCTTAGGTGTAACCATCGATGGTCAGCTTAAATTTGACTTGCATGTTAATAACTGTATCAAAAGAGACACATTCAAAACTAGGGCTCCTTTACCATAACAAAAAAAATCCTTACCTCTGAAGCCAAGATTATTCTCTCTCTCTTACCTACCTTCTATCCAGTCTAATGTGCAATTCTCAAATTCTCACAAATCTTAGCTCGGCACTCTTGACCAAACTCGAATCTGCCTACAATGAGGTAAGCTAGATTTGCTGCCCAACAAACCTACAAATCCCATCACTGTCTCTCTCTAAAACACCTAAACTGGCTTGAATTACCCCACCAGCTTCTTCTCTCCGAGCTCCAGATCTTCCATTCTGTCCTATACCAGCCTTCCTACTGCCCAGCACTATCATCTCTCATCATCCATTATTCTCCCTCCAGACCTCTCATCATCCATTATTCTCCCTCCAGACCTCTCCGAAGCTCTAAGCAAGACCTTCTACAAATCTACAAATCCAAGTCTAAATTTGGATGCAACATGTGCAGCTATCACCCCACTATTGCCTGGAATAGGCTCCCACTAGAAACCAGGACCCTTACACATCCTAAATAATTTAAAACAGCCACCAAAGAGCACTTTAAAAGTCACTGGTCCTGCCACTGCACTCTCCCACCTTAAACACCCCCTACTTCCCATACCTTAATCTACTTTCTGCCCTTAACTCATTCTTCTCACTAGCTCTCTCTAATCTTCCTTGACTACTCTTTCTGCTGTCTTCTAAAATCTATTAAGCAAATTGCCTCGGAGAAACATTCTATTGCAACTGTCTTGCCTTCATGTAACTACATCATGATAAAACTGTTTTTTTTTTAACCCTTACCCCAAAAAGTATACTTATCTTAACGACGTATTTCTTTTTATACATCTTGAAATAGTTATGCTACACTCCTGATTGACTTATAACACTGTATTGCTACTTAATATCTTGTAATAATCTTGTAACATTGCTGTTCAATGCTAACTTATAATGAAAATTGTATAATATGTTGGAGCTTTTCTGCCCGGGCCTCCGGTGAAAAAGGTCTCTTCAGCTCAGTCCGACAATACTGGTCAACAAATGTAAAATAAATAAAACAAATTTAGAGAAATGTGCAACCCCCAAACGAATATTACAATGGAAAGGCACTTATTTTACACAAGGAATCAAAAGCCTGGGGACATTTTTGCAACATATGTAACTGACTTGAGAAACAAGGCTAAAATATGTAGACCTGGTGATTTAAGGGATGAGCTGATAAAAGACTTGTGTCGTATTACAAGTGATGCTGTGAGAAAGATTTTGCTTCATAACAGTGGTTTAACTTTGAACAAAGCCACTGAGATTTGTCAGATAGATGAGCTCACAGAAAAGCACCCAAATATGCTTACAAATGCATGCTTCCAGTATCTTCTAGTACTAAATGTTGATAGCATGCAGATCGTGGTTAAAAGAAAGAGGCCCAAGCACATGGCAGCAACTGAGAGCCCTGTAACAGACCCTGGTAAACCCTGTCGCATTCTAGCAAATTCCAGAGCATGCAGTCTCAGCGAAGCACAAGGGTGAGTCAGCAAACTCAAAGCATGTTTCCTTCACCTAGCCTCATTAGTCAACTATCGTACCTGTGGTAATAATCATGTATGTAAAAGAGAAAAGTGCTTAGCTTTTGGTCAGCAATGCCACAGATGTTAAATGTAGAATCATTTCCAAAGATTTTATAAATCAAAATAGGCTCATTCTATTATTAAGAGAGAACATTCAAGGAGACAAATTGATTAATTAGAAAGCTGTGACTACTTTTTATGTTGACGAAGTGTCTGTACTTAACGAAACAGTCAATGCAGTAGATTTATGGGCAAAGAATGAAGTATTTTGTACTGTTTGGATAAATTGGAGACCCATAGAGCTCAAAGTTGCCAAAGGTTCAAAGTGCAATGTTATGTCAGCAGAAACATTTGCTAGAGTATGTGCCGGTGAGAAGCTCGATTTGGCAAAGTGTGTGAAACTTGTGCTTATGGTGGTGAAGAAATTCAAACAGAAGGTTCAGTAGTACTTTTCATGTTACTCTGCTGGGAACAGCTATGACCTGCAATTATACGTAGTCAAAAGGCATGGGCAGTCATTATTAGGCTTCAGAGACAGCTTGAAAATGGGACTTCTTTCATTTAATAAGGAAGTCCACCATGTAAGCTTGAAAGTCCACTGTTCTAATTTCGCCCAGTCTATTTTCTCTACCTATACTGATCTTTTCTAAGACAACTTAGGCAAACTCCCAGTTGTATACTCCATGAAGTTAAACCCTGAAGTCACCCCAGTTGTCAGAACAGCCCAGAAAGTTCCAGTAGCTATGCAGAAGAGTCAATGCTGAGCTAGATAAAGTAGCGCAGCAAGGTGCGATTTGTCCAGTTGACGAAACAACTGAATGGGTATCTTCCATGGTAGTAGCTCATAAGAAAAGCTCAGATGATATCTGAATATATACTAATCCAAGAGATTTAAACAAAACACTTAAAAGACCTCATAATCCAATGCGTGCAGTCGAAGAAGTTACTGCTCTTATGCGAAATGCCACATTTTTTTTTCTGTTTTGGAAGCAGAGAGTTCATTGTGGCAAATTTTGCTCGACTGAAAATAGTCATAGATAACAACTTTCAGTACTCCTTTTGGCAGGTACAGATTTTTGAGAATGCCATTTGGGATAAAAATTATGCTAGTGAAGTCTTCCAGCGTGCCAAGGAACAATTTTTTTTCTGGATATCCATGTGCTATTATAGTACATGATATTCTAAAAGGAGGTAATGTTGAAGCCAAGCATGTCAGAAACCTAAGAAAGTTCTAGAAAGAGCACATTAAGTAAAATCCTAAGAAGTGCAAGTTCAGGCTATGAGAAGTTACTTATGTTGGTCATTTGTTTACCACTACAGGCTTATGGACAGATCCTTCCAAGCAAACAGCAATTCTTGAAATGCTAGCTCCAGACAGTGTTCAAGCCCCACAAGGTTTTCTTGGCATGGTTAACTACCTAGGCAAGTTCATTCCAGATTTAAGCCAACTTTTAGCACTGCTCAGAGAGTGGACACGCAAAGATGTTTCTTGGTCTTGATCCTGGCTGAAATACCACCAAAGAGCATTTAATGTTCCGAAACAGAGAATTGCCAGTCCACCAACTCTCAGATATTATGATGTTCACAAACCTGTGACTCTTTCTTGTGATGCTTTGAAATTTGGTCTTGGTGCAGTCATTCTTCAAGAGGGTAGATCAGTAGCCTATGCATTCAGAACTCTAACCCAAACTGAGATACAGTATGCCCAGATAGAGAAAGAACTCCTGGCAATCATATTTGCATGTTCAAAGTTCCATGATTATATTTATGGCCGCACTATTCAAATCAAAACAGATCACTAACCTCGAGAAAGCCTATGCATACACACAGCTCCAGTCAGATTGCAATGCATGATGTTGAAATTACAAAAGTATAATTTCAATCTTGCCTACACAAAAGGCAAGCTTCTTTGTCTTAATGATACTTTATCCAGATCGCCCACATATACCACTAAACAGCATCTTTTTCTGTATGTAATATTACTAAGCCTCAATCAACAGAAGGAACCACTTCAACTAAACCAGATTCCTTTACTACCTTGGTCGACAGTAGCTACAGACATTTCCAAATGGAATGGTCAACATTACTTGGTGTTAGCAGACTCTTATTCAAGTTGGTTCAAGATTGACCTACTTCCTCATCTAGCTTCCAGTACTGTCATTACCAAGTTGAAACGTCATTTTACAGTCCGTAGTCCGCACCATGTTATTTCTGACAATGGTACACAATTTACAAGCCAGCAATTCAAGAGATTTGAAGAGTGGGACTTTATTCATGTTATCAGTAGCCCTGAGTACCCACAACCAAATGATTACGTACAGTTCAAAGTGAAAAACTTTTATTAGAGAGGTCGAACCGAGACAATAGCAATGTTTTTCTGAATCTCCTGGATCTCAGGAATATTCCTCGTGATAAACATTTCGATTCACCTGCACAAATGTTTTTGTCAAGACTAACCAGAACCACACTACCAATCAGTAGCAATCTGATACCCTGTGCTAAGAACAAGGCAGTGAGAGCTTAACTCATTAAACGATCATCCCAGAAGTTCTATTACAAGTCCAGCAAACCGCTCAATTCATTACAAGAAGGGGAAAGAGTGAGGATGCAGATGTCCAAAGATTTTGATCTGATTGGAGTTGTGAAAAGTGTATGTCCAGAGCAGAGATTGTACATTGTGGAATCACAAGGAATTGAATTTAGGTGGAATTGGAAACATTTGGTCCCGGTCTCGGAGCCTGTATTGCAGCATCTTGCCTGTGAAAAAGACTGTAGATCTCAGAGTGAGTTAAGTGTTCCAGTTCCAGAGGATATTCCAGCAAATATCCCTGCTCCAGCAAATATCCCTGCTCCTGAGAAGATTCCAGAAACTCTTGAAACACACTGTTCACCAATGACAGCCCCTGTTAAACCCAGACCTAAATGCTATATCACTAGATCAGGTCGCATTTCCAGACCATGTTCCACATACACGGCAACTTTGACGTGAATGTTGCGTTTAATTACATGTCTTTTTCAGATTTTATTTTATTGTGGGCAATTCACTAAAGAGGGAGGATGTAGATCAGTATGTATGTATACCTTTAAGAAGCTGAGCACATGCGAGCCAGACTACCATTTTGTAGAGAGCCGTTATGTAACCATGCATGTTATGTAATGGTCTGTCAGTTAATCAGTTTATATTTTATGCTATCCACCTATGTTTCTATATAATAAAGCATAGAAAAACTATCCTGCCTGCTCATCTTGAATTATAACACAGGATGAGTGACAGATCTTATGGTCTCAACCATAAGAAAATCAATGTTTTGAAAGTTCGAAATTTAGAAGTAGGCCCATATATATATATATATATATATATATATATATATATATATATATATATATATATATATATATATACACACACACACACACACACACACACACACACATAAAAGAGATGGGGGAGTGGGGGTACAGCCAACTAACCTAAGTGAGGGGTGTGGGGGTGCCAAACCTGATTCTAAAATATACTCTACTGTATTTTTAAGCAAAGTCCATGGTGTGGGGTTAGAATTTTAACAATTGCTCATAGCAACTATAAATACTACACACACACAGTGTATGTGACTATTTATGCTTTTATACAGGTGTATGTAAATTTAAATTTTCCTTCACATATCCATAAAGCTGTCATACCTGTACAGCAAATATTTTGTTACAATACTGACATTTTCCATTCACAGGAATGTTATAAGCTTTTGAAGAGGTTTCATCTACTGATCTACAACCGGTGCAGCCATTCAAAGAAGCTCAGTAGGAAACGGAGAATACAGCAAATGACTACACCATAAAAGTAGAATCCAGTCAACAATATGTTGGCTCTGGCTTACTGCAAAACACACAAGACTACAATGTTCTTCAAAATATTTTCTTTCAAGAGATGCTTTCTTTTTTTTTTTTTTGTTACCCAACAGTATTTCATCAGAGCTTAACACCTGTCACCAGGAACATTAACAGCAGCTTCTGAAAGCGTAATAAGCCTCTATACAAAGTTTTGTAGCTTAACGGAAAAATGCATCAAGACCTGCATGTTTCTGATCTTACTTGCCAGAAAAATAAGCTACTTCCATATAGATGTCACACAGATTTCCTCCTAAATAAATAATGTAACATAACGAATCTACATGACTACACAAACATGATCAGCAAGTTTCAAAGGTATGCAGTATTGTTTGGTCTTTAATCTCAAACCAGCAAACCTATATTCAGTACATAATTCATCTGCTGGAAATCTTTTATTTTCCTTTGTTTGACAGAAGCCCAAGTAAGTGTCATACAACAGAGATGTAAGCAAGCAAGCAGTTCTTTTTTTCCAGAAAATTTTTTTTTTTTTTTTAACCTAGAGGGGTTTTGTGTGTGTGTGTGTGTGTGTGTGTGTGTGTGTGTGTGTGTGTGTGTGTGTGTGTGTGCGTCTGTGTGTGTCTGGGAAATTCAAGAATTTTCTTCCTTTTTCAAAGATATAGAAAGCCTTACTCTAAGTTACAACTATCCCAGGTTACTTACTCCTCTGTACCTCATTCCTACACAGCTGCCTTACTTCATAAGTAGCTTGAAGTAAGACTAGGCAATCCTTTTTGAGAAAAAGGTAAAAAAAATCAATGCTTGTAATGAGACAGTCAAGAAACAGGCAAACTGTGTGCCTGTGTTGGGAGGAGGGGAAAGACTGGGAATACTCAGATACGTACACATTTTATATACATTGCCAGTATCGGTCAATCATTCTTCACAGTCAAAAAACTTGCACAACTTTTCAAGAAGTTCCATGAGAAAAGGTTAAAAGTAAATTAAATATTTATCTATTACTCATTTGACTTTGTTGACTAGAATTGTCTGACTGGGATAAAATAGCCTTTTTCAGCAGAAGCCAGGGAGAAAAGCACCATACTCATTTACAGATATTATATAGTTTATTTACATTTTCAAACTGTACATAACATTTCAGCTTTGTTATAAAACGTTGTGCATAACATTTCATCTTGGTCACAATACATTTAAATATTAACAGGTATAAATACATCCTTACTGACAGAGCCTGCATTGTACAAACTGCAACTGTGGAAAATAAATCTGTAACAGAATAAAGGCGAGATGAGTGATGAGAGAAGACTCTATACATTAGGACTATGTATGTGGCAGTGCAAGGAAGAAAAGAACAAGGGAAAAAACATTATTAGGAAAGACAGTTTGAATAATCACTGGTGCAGTAGCCTCAACTACATGGGTTATATCCTGCCAAGGATACAACAGTCAGCCAGTTTCCAAAGCTCAAGGGCACCTTCCATCAGCCCAAATTGTCAGGAAGCTCAAGCAGGGCTGAGTAAAAGACAAGTTTGGGCATCAAGCCCTTCAGCGCTTTCCTGCCAACAGACAGTAGTAAGCAGAGCCTTGTTCAATAAAGGTGTTTGGAAAATAAAAAAATAACCACAAACCACACAGTGGCATAAACATACCAAAAACAAGGGTGTGGAAGAAGGGAGAGACTTCTGCACCAGCAAGCATTTGATCATCTACTGTTATGGTAAGTTTGCTTTCACAAATGTACTATGCTCATCGTACTGATCTCTGCTGCAGTAGCCCTAGTTATAAGGGTAGATTACCCCAGCTGACTACAGTGGGGAGGCTGAAGAAGAGTCCAGGACCCTCTAGAGAATGGTCCTTGTAAATAAACAAGCTACTGGCCCCAAAAAATGTATTGTTCTTCACTTTAGCACCTGCAACCAAGTCCTGAACATTCTTTTACTTTCTCCAAAGCACGTTGCAGGGACATCTAAGGGCATAAATAATGCCCTCGGTCATATAGGAAAATGAGCCAGATAAATCAAATCTGATATTTATCATTTTAAAACCATGTACTATAAAATTTATAAATACTGCAATTATTACAAGGAAAGGTACCCAGCAACCTGGGAGAAATAACAATATCAACATTAGGAGACACAAAATGAATTAGAACAAGCATTTCATATAAATGTTGCCATGTCTACAGGAAATAAAAGGCACATGAAAAAATATTCGACAATTCGCCATCATTCACAAGAAATTTCCAGTCATATTTCAACATTTCCCCTATTCTTTCATTCAAAATATTATAAACCAAAATAAAATACATGTTCTCTTGTCCATAAATGCTACCTGTACAAGTGTTCTTTCTTTTATTCAAATTATCTAGGCCCACAATCGATTGTAATAGTCCTTGTAAAGCCTTGATCTAGACTTGGAAAAGGACTCAAGCTTATACTGCTTTGTAAAAGTACAGAGGACCAAGTTGCTGCTTCTAGAGTCTAAACCTTTCCAAAACCCACAGATGAAGCCAAGGCCCTGGTACAGTGGGGCACAGTAGGCCTTCACCCTGCCTTGAATAGCTTTGTTGTGGTGAGAATAACAGACTTAGACAACCATTTAGAAGTAGTTGTTTTGACACAAGTTGTGCCTTCTTACCTTCGCAAGAAACAAAACAATTTATCCAAAGATTTAGTTCTGTCAAGAAAGCACACTAATTTTCTGTGGACATCCAAGGGAATGAGTATCCTGTCTCAGTCATTCTTGAGTTCAGGAAAGAAAATGGAGAGATGGACAGCTTGGTTTAAAGTAAACTTGCATAACACTTTAGGTATAAAAGGAGCATTAGTTCTCGAAGAAACCCTGTCTCTGTGGAAAATGAGGTATGGTTAACTCATAATAAGATCCTGCAACTCGTACTGTTCTTGAGCAATCAGTAAAACTGCTTTCCAAGTCAAGAATTTCAACTCAACCAGGTTAGCCAGTTCAAATGGAGTAAGTGTTAGCTTCTCTAACACAAAATTAAGATCCCAAGGAGGAACTACCGGTCTTCTTGGAGATCTCTTATGCAAGCTTTGAGCTGAGGGGGAAGGATGAGGGCAGAACCTGCCTGGCTCATAAGTTTTAATAGTGCCAGCAGCCAGACTGCCGACTTCTCCCTCTTTTTTCCTCCTCAGCAACCAGATCAATGAATGGCAAGGATTGCTAGGTCACACCTCTGCCAGCTATCAGCATACCACCCTTTGTGGCAAGGAATGCTTGATGAGCAACACGTCTGCTAGCTATCAGAATACCACCATTTGTTTCATCTCTGTACACAAGCAACATAGTTGCACTAACTTAAACAATGCTATCCCTTACTGCAATGGCAGCCTGCATTAAAATCAACTCTGCAAGACGAAGATCTTTAATGTCATTCTTCTCCTCCTCTAATGCTATATAGGTCATGATCTCCACTTGCAGCAACTTAAATAGTAGCAGGCTTCTACAGAAAGAATGATTCTGGTGAAAAAGCGAACACAATTTTGCTGTCACAGAAGATTCTCAGTGAAAGCACCCTGCCCCTTGCAATGACTTCTCAGACTGCTCTTCCCTGCCAGTACTCCATACTTTTGTGAGACTATGCATTTACATGCAGTGTGATCTTTCCTGGCTGAGGCTGGCTAAAGGAGTAGATAATACCCTTCATCTGATCTGACTAGGGCCTAACTCCGCACGTTTACTATGTTGGACTGCCTCTGCCATAGAAAAAGACGGTTGTGGGAGAAAAGCATATTTCTTGGTTTGTGTTGCTCATACTGTTAACTTGGTTTCCGTAAAGTTGTTTCTCCTGAATAATAAAAGTTCTAGTAAAGAGATAAAAAAAAAGCTTATTTAACTTGTCGATTCTTAGAAACTATAACAGGTTAGCCAACTGTGACAGGGGCTACGACTAGTATTTTCATTTAAAAACATTGCAAGGTTCTCCTCAGAAAGCTCACCAGAGAGCTGCCTTTGCCAAGCAAAAAAACTGCTTGTATTCACTATGTGGTAAAATGGTTCCATCCTTCTTTGTTCTTCATGTTCTTTTAACCAAATGGCTGCGGAGTTGTCTATACTTCATGCTAATCAGACCACAAAATTCCTTCCAACTTCTTTTTCATTCTCTCTCCTTAGTAAACACCAAGTATTATTTTCACAAAGCACTCTCATACTAATTTTTTTAATTTACCCTTCGACTGTGCAGCCTAGACCCAGAATACAAATTATACACAGATAACTAGAGGTGCAACTAGTTATTCCTTAGAATAAAATCCCAATTAAAACTGTTACCTCACTTTTGTAATCAAGACGGAATTGTATTGCATATCCTCAGCAATCACAGATTTTGGATCAGTACTGTATTTAGCTTCTAGTGGTCATTATTCATATTATTAGTGAACCTCAAAGCACTCTCTCTCACAATGGAATTTGTTGTTTCTAACAAAAAAGAAGTTATGTCTTACCATAACATTCCTTCTGTGTTGTTCATCTTCTTTCATTCATCACTAATGGGTTCGGTTCTGAGCCCTCGGAACAGAGTCTGCCTTTTTACCAAGCTCACGCCAGCCAAAAACTCCCGAGCTAAGCTTCTACCCAGAATGCCATTCTCCCTGTTACCTCAGGTCGAGTTTGCTACGACAGAGAAGTACAGCAGAGGCCACTTCTGTGCAAACACCCTAGGACACCACTTGGACCCAAAGCATCCCCCCAAGAGCCTTTGGAGGGGGAAGGAGGGTGGCAAGTGATGAATGAAAGAAGATAAACAACACACATGGAACTTTACGGTAAGACATAACTTCTTTATCTGATGTTGTTTATCTTCTTTCCATTCATCACTTATGGGACAGAATCCCAAGCTACCCTGAGGTCCATGGGCAGCCCTTATGGAAGAACATTCCTGAGTACTATGAGCCGAAAGCAGCTCTCCCTCTGGAGAGGAAGGCGAATTTGTAATGGTTGACAATGGTATGAGGCTTAGCCCAAGTGGCCGCTGCACAAATGTTATCCATGGAAGCCCTGGAATGGAAAGTTACATACGTTGCCACAGATCTAGTGGAGTAAGCTTTAACTTTAGGCATAGGTTCTTCTATGAGGGAATTGATGAAACGTATGCAGCCTCTTAGCCATTTTGATAATGTAACCTTGGAAATGGCATTTCCCATTCTAGGCCCAGAAAAGGAGATGAAAAGCCGTTCACACTTACGGATAGGTTTGGTCCTGTCTAGGTAAAATCTCAGTTGCCTATGTACATCCAAGGAGTGTAGGCAGTACTCTCCTTTATTGGAAAAATTCAGAAAGAACACTGGTAGGTCAATGGTCTGATTAATGGAAAATTCAGAAACAACCTTGGGAAGGAAGGATGGATTCGTCCAGAGTGATATTCTGTCTTTATGGAAGACCAGATAGGGCCTCTTGGTACACAATGCCTGCAGCTCAGAGACCCGTCTGGCTGACATGATGGCTACTAAGAACAAGGATTTCCAAGACAAGAACTTTAGGTCACACTTCGCTGTGGGTTCAAAACCATCGTTTGTCTAATGCCCTATACAAACACACCATCAGCCATCCCACTGCACATTTTAAATTTGTCATCATAGACAAGATTCAATTGCATAGAAACTTTAAAGCAGGATGGCATGACAAACTTAACAACATGGAATCTATATGGATTACCAGGTTAGGAACTTTGTTCAAACCTGGACTAAATGAAATGGAAGAACATGTTAGCCTGCCCTTTTATGCGTATTGTTGATATATTCATCTAATTATGTGTACACGTCATTTTCTATAATATCATTTATAATGATTCATAATATAAACAAATATAATAGAGGTGTTATATGATATGGGCATATATTCAACTAATTTATTTATGAGCAATAGGCCTTTAAATATTTCTTTATATAATAACAGGATGTAGGGGCTGCTTAACAGTTGACTATCTATGGTTTAGCACTGAAGAAGGCTTAGTAAAGCCGAAACCGGTTTGCCTTTACAATAATTTTCATCAATAAATGTTTTTTAGCCGGAGTACCATTGTGCTGGTCCATTTTTGGTAGGATTCAAAAGGCTTTTGAGTCAAAGACTGAAGAATGTACAGTTGTGCACACTTAACCATAAATGTAGATGTTAGAGAGTGTATTCACTGTTGCAGTCATCACCTGTGGGTTATCCCTCGGCCTGCCCGAATACCAGAACAAATGTTTTTGTGCATCGGCTACTGTCGCCTGTAGTCTGTCAGTACTATAAAGCAAGGCAGCAGACATCATTACTTCAGTTTTTCTTGCCCTAACCCATCAGAAGCACAAGAGAAAAGACAGAAGTGATCCTAGTGGCTAAGAACCATCTTCAGAAGCATGTCCCCCCCCTCCCCCCCCCCCAGGGAAAGATATGAAATGGGGGATGGAGGGAGAGAAACCAAGACTGCAACAGTGAATACACTCGAACATCTACATTTATGCTAAGTGCACACAACTGTACTATGTTCTTCATGTTTCACTGTTGCAGTCATCACCTGTGGAAGGATTCCCAATGCTGAGGTAAAGGGTGGAAGGATAGCTAGAGTCCTAGATATGTGTCAGGAGGCCCTGCAGAATTGCAGAGGCAAACCCTGCCCTAGATTTAGGGAAGAGAGGTAGGTGGTAATGCTTTGTAAAGGTATGGACAGAGGTCCAGGTGGCCGCTACCAATATGTCCCTGGTAGGTACTCCTCTGAGGAAGGCATTGGAGGTTGCCCTAGTGGAGTGGCTACAGATAGACTTAGGGATGGGATTCCCATGTAGTCTGTAGCAAAAATGGATACAGTGCGAAATCCATTTGGAAATGGTTTGTTTGGAGATGGGCTTCCCCTCTGCCCCTGGGGCAAAGTTTACAAGAAGCTGGTCAGTTTTTCCTGAATGCCTTAGTGCGGTCCAGATAGTATTGGAGTGGTCTGTGCACATCTAGTGAGTGTAGAAATCTTTCCCCCTTGTTTTGTGGGTTGGGAAGGGTGGGAAGGTGTATGGCCTGGTTAAGGGTCACATCAGATACCACCTTAGGCATAAAGGAGGGATTAGTCCTCAGGGAGACTTGATCTTCATGGAAAATTATGAAGGGCTTGACAGCCATGAGAGCTTGAAGTTCTGAAACCCTTCTGGTTGAGGTGACAGCTAGTAGGCAGGCAGTCTTCCAGGAGAGGTATTTCAATTCTTTTGAAGCAGCAAGTTTGAAAGTAGGTAAGGTTAGTTTCTCTAACACATAATTCAGGTCCCAGGGTGGAGTAGGTGGTCTTCTGGGAAGCCTGATATTAGAAGCCCCTCTGAGGAATTGCTTAATCCAAGGATGAGAGAAGAGGGGTGGGTCTGAATCATAATGAGCAGAGATGGCCAAGGCATGGATTTTAATACAGGAGAAGGAGAGGCCACTATTGAGCAACTCTGCTAAGCAACCCAGGATGAGAGGGGTGGATGGTTGGGATGTACTGCCCCCTTTGATTGTTTCCAGGAGGAACATCTTTTCCATTTTCCTGCATAAGATGTTCTTGTGCTGGGTGTTCTGGCCTCTGTGATGATGTCCAGGACCTGTTTACTTAACAGTGACTTCTTGTTAGTTTTTAGTGTATGAGCCATGCTGAAAGCTTGAGAGTCTGTAGGTCTGGGTGCAGTACCTTCCCCCTTTCCTGTGTCAAGAGGTCTGACCTTAGGGGAAGCAGCTTCAGGGGCTGTAAGGTCAGACTGCGTAGTAAGGGGTGCCAATGCTGTCTGGGCCAATCTGGAGCGATGAGAATGGCCTTTGGTCTCTCCTCTCTTATTTTGATCAGAACCTTGGAAATAAGGGGCAGAGGAGGGTATGCGTACCCAAAGAGGGAGCTCCAAGGGAAGGTCAAGGCACCCACCTTCCATGCTAGGAGGTGATGCTTCCTGGTACAAAACTTGTGCAGCTGGTGGATGAGGTGTGAGGCAAAGAGGTCCACCTCTGGGGTCCCTCACTCCAGGGTGATTTGCAAAAAGATTTCTCTGTGGAGCTGCCATTTGTGGTGATCCAGTAAGTTTCTGGTTAGGTGGTCTGTCAGTGTGTTGTTGATCTCTGGTAAGTACTGGGCAATTAGGTGAAGCGTCATGGAGGTAGCTGTAAGCCACAGAATCATGGCTAACCTGCATAGGGGGCAATATTGTGAGCCCCCCTGCTTGTTAATGTACCACATTACTGTGATGTTGTCTGTTTTTATAAGGAAGACCCCTGACCTCAGATGGGGTTGGAAGAAGTCAGAGCATTCTGCACTGCCATCATTTCTTTCTGGTTGATGTGCAAGTGAAGTTGCTGGGCATTCCAGAGGCCTTGGGTACACCTACCTGCTAGGTGAGCACCCCATTCTAGGTCTAAGGCATCGGTGGCAATTGCCTGGCCGGAAGGGCGGAGGATGAAGGGAAGACCCTTGTTCATGGCACAGGCTTCTGCCCACCAGAGAAATTTGTCCCTTATGCAAGGGATCAGTGAGAGAGTGGTCCCTAGGGACTGAGAGTGCTGACACCAAAGGTTCTTTAAGTACCACTGAATCTTTCTCATGTGAAACCTGGTGAGAGGGCTGAGAAGGACACAGGATGACATGCATCCCAGGGCTTGCAGGAACTTCCTCGCAGTGAGGGGACCTCTGGAAGCCAGCTAGGTGAAGCAGAGAGGCAAGAAGCTCTGTGTTTCTGGGGATAGGAAGGCCATTACGGTTGCTGGGTCTAGCACAGCTCCCAAGAAAACAATTTAGGGAAGTTAGGAGTTTTTCTGACAAAGAGATGATCCTGGAGCAACTTTTCTTTGCTGTTCGCCTGAATGAGGCAGTCATCCAGGTAAGGGTAAATCTGTATATTTCTCCGTCTGCAGAATGCTACAGCCGAAGCCAAGCATTTGGTGAATATTCTGGGAGCAGTAGATAAGCCAAAGTGCAGTGCAGAGAAAGTACAGTTGTGTAAACTTGCCATAAATATAGATGTCAGAGTGTATTCACTGTTGCAGTCATCACACTTGGGTTATCCTGCCAGGGGTAGCCCTCAGTCGGCCAAAATACCAGAGGCTTAGTATTTCTGCGTCGGTTGCAGTCGCTCCAGGACTGACGTCAGGTCGTCTCTGGTATAAAATCAGGTAGCAGACACCATTACATCAGCTTTTCTTGCCTAAACTGTCAGGAGCCCCCAAATAGGGAGCTAGGTTATGGTGGAAGAACACCACCAGTAGAAAGTAAATACCAAAGATTCCCCTGTAAGGAGATAGAGATAGAGATAGAGATAGAGATAGAGATAGACAGAGCTAAGGGAGATGGAGGCAGGTAAACCAGGACTGCAACAGTGAATACACTAACATCTACATTTATGGTAAGTGTACATAAGTGTACTATGTTCTTCGTGTTTCACTGTTGCAGTCATCACACTTGGGTTGATTCCCAAAGCTAAAGAAAAGGGTGGAGGCAGTCAAGAAGACTGGGGGCTGGCTAGGATGCCCTGCAAGACTGCAGTGGCAAAGCTTGCCCCGGATTTGGAGAAAATAGGCAGGTGGGTAATGCTTGGTGAAATTATGAACAGAAGTCCAAGTTGCAGCCTCCAGGTTGTCCCTGGTGGGGACCTCCTCTGAGAAAAGCTGGAGAGGTGGAGGTTGCCCTGGTGGAATGTGTCCTGACCCCCTTTGGGAGCGGCTTCCGTGCTGTTTGTAGCAGAAATAGATGCAGTGTGCTATCCATTTGGAGACTGTTTGGATATGCCCCTGCTGTAAAACTGACTAGCAATTGGTCAGTTTTTCTAAAGGATTTAGTCCTATCCAGACAGAATCTGAGCAGTCTGTGCACATCTAGAAATGCAGAATCCTTTCTGCCTTGTTTTGTGGGTTAGGGGAAAAGGTGGGCAAATGAATGGATTGGTTGAGAGCCACACTAGACACCACTTTAGGCATGAAGGAGGGGTTAGTCCTGAGGGAGACCCTATCAGCGTGGAGTGTTTGTAGCTCTGAAACTCTTCTAGCTGAAGTGATGGCCAGAAGCAAGGCCGTTTTCCAAGAGAGAAAGTTTAACCCTGCTGAAGCTGCATGTTCAAAGGGGGGTAGGGTGAGCTTTTCCAGTACAAAGTTAAGGTCCCAAGCTGGGGTAGGAACTCTTTTCACAAGTTGTTAGCCCCTCTTAGGAACTGTTTGATGAGAGGGTGTGAGAAGAGAGGTGGCTCTGTGCTGCAATGAGCAGAGATGGCGGAGGCATGAATTTTAAAGGAAGAAAAGGATAGACCCCTGTGTAGTAGGTCTGCTAGGTAATCCAGGATGAGAGGTAGGGAGGGCTGTGCTGTTTCGGCTCCCTTAGCCTGGATCCAGGTGCAAAACCTTTTCCACTTGTCAGCATAGGATTTTCGAGTGCTGGGGCATCTGGCCTGACTTATCACATCTAGTACTTGTTTACTTAGGCTGGCAGTTTGAGGAGAGGTCAGAGAATAAAGCCAGGCTGCCAGGTTGATGGTCTGCAATTGGGGACGCATGAATTCTCCATTCCTCTGGGTCAGGAGTGTTGGGATCTGAGGTAGCTGCCATGGTGACAGGCTGCGCAGCAGTGGGTACCAGTGCTAGCATGGCCAGTCTGGGCAATCAGGATTGTCCTCGGTTTTTCCTCCCTTATTTTGAGCAGAACCCTTGAAATGAGTGGTAGAAGGAGGAAATGCATAGACAGAGAGGTTTACTCACTGGAATGATAGAGCATCCACTTTCCAGGCCTTGCTGAGAGGTTCCCTGGTGCAGAATTTGGTGAGCTGATGACTGGAGTGGAAGACAAAGAGATCCACATTCAGGGTGCCCCATTTCTGGGTTACAAGGGTGAAGGCTCTGGGGTCTAGCTACCACTTGTGTGGGTCTAGCAGGTTTCTGCTTAAGTTGTCTGCCAGAGAGTTTAGGGAGCCTGGTGGGAATTGTGCTAGTAGGTGAAGTTGCATGGCTGAGGCTGTGTGACAAAGGGTCATGGTGAGCCTGCAGAGAGGATAAGAGAGAGTACCTCCCCTGCTTGTTGATATACCACATCACTCTGGTGTTGTCTGTTTTGATCAGTAGAGGCCCTGGGGAGAGTAGGGGTCTGTAAGCTGTCAGGGCGTGCTGAACAGCTACTATCTCTTTTTGGTTGATGTGGAGATGTATTTGATTTGTGCTCCAATAGCCCTGAATGCACCTGCCGTCCAGGTGTGCAACCCAGGCATAGTCTGATGCATCTGTGGTGAGGGTCTGGGCGGAGTGAGGTTGTGAGAAGAGGAGTCCCCTGTTGTGGTTGCATGCTGCTGCTCACCAAAGGAAATCTTTCCTTAGACAAGGTATCATTGGTATGATAGTTTCCAAGTCTTGAAAGTGTTGACACCAAAGGCTTATTAGGTACCACTATAATTTCCTCATATGCAGTCTGGCATATGGAATAAGTACAATGCAGGAGGCCATGAACCCTACAGCCTGCAGGATTTTCCTTGCGGATAACTGGGTTCTGGTGGCTAGTTGAGAGATGTAGCTTGTCAGGTAGACTTGTTTTTCTGGAGTAAGGAATGCCATCTGGGATGCTGTGTCCAGGCTTGCTCCCAGGAATAGAATTTTTTTGTGTGGGTACTAGTTTCGATTTATTTTCGTTGATAGTGTACTCCAGGGAGGTCCGTAGGTTTACAAAGGGTCAGGTGCCATATCAGCTTTTCCTGACTGTCTGCCTAAAATCAGACAATCATGTAAGTAGGGGTAAATCTGAATATTTCTTTGTCTGCAAAAGAAAATGGCAGGAGCCAGGCATTTTGTGAAAATTCTGGGAGCGGTGGATAAGCCAAAGGGAAGCTCAGAGAACTGGAAGTGCATAGATCCTGTCCCGAAATGTAGATATTTCCTGCAAGGTTCCCTGATTGGGATGTGTAAGGTAGGCCTCTTTTAGATCTGGGGTGGCTAACCAAGCATCCTTGGAAAGCATAGGAAGAAGATGCTGGAGGGTGAGCATTTTTAAATTTTGGTATCACCAGGAAGGTGTTTAGAATGGATAGGTCGAGGGTTGGGCGCCAGGTTCCCTCTTTTCTGGTACCAGGAAGAGTCTGGAATAAAAACCTTGGCCTATCTGGTCTGCAGGAACATGCTGTATTGCCCTCATGAAGAGCAGGGAAAGGACTTGCTTTTTGGCCTTTGCCCACTGGTTTGGAGGAAGGTCTGGGAACCTTCTTGGGGTTGGCAGAGTGTTGAAATAAAATTTGTATCTCTGGGACACTATTTTGAGGACCCATCGGTCGTTGGTGATAGAGGCCCAGTTGTTTGCATGGAAGGAGTTTTTCTCCTAGGGGCACAAGCAGGTGGGCAGAGATAAGGGACGGAAGTGTAAAGTCATTATGAGTTACCATAAGGGGGTGGCTTAGCACTCCCTGTTTTTGAAGAGGAGGAACTCCATTGCTTAGATCTCTGCATTACCTGGGGCTGCTGTCTGGGGGGCCTGCATCCCCTGGGTATGGGCTGAGCTGGCCTGGAGGGGGCCAGAAAGGACCAGTGCTTAGAAGGACAATGCCTACTGAACCTCGGAGGCTGGACCTGTAAAAAGAACTGTCTGCATAGACTTAGCTTTTTCTTCCATCCTTTTTAAAGACATATTCTGCCTTGGTTCCAAACAAATTGTCTTTCTTCAATGGTGTGTCCAATAATTTTGATTTCACATGGTCTGGCAATGTCTATTCCTTAGGCCAAGCATGCCTTCTAAGGACAGAACCAGTGACTGCTGCCCTGCAAGATGCTTCTAGGGCATCAAAGCCACATTGCGAGGCGTGCTCAGTAACTTGGCTTGCAGAATGCATAAGCTCTTGCAATTCTTTATTTTCTGCACAAGCAGGAAAGGAAGACATTTTTTGTTTGAGGAGTTTCATGGTATGCTGCTGATATTTCAGCATGTGGAACTGACAATTTAGTGCTCTAATAGCAAGAGTAGCAGAGGTGTACACTTCTTCACCCAATCTGTCTAAAGCTCAGGAATCCCTGTCTGAGGGTTTGGGATTCTTAGCTGAGGTTGCTTTAATTCCTAGAGGTCCTTGACAGATGACCTCTGGGTCAGCAGTAGGATGTCTGAAAAGGAATTTGTGAGAGTCAGGGACTCTGTCGTACCAGTCAGGTTTCCTGGGAGTAGGAGGAAGGGTGTCTGGAGTCAAACTGCATTCTATAAAAACATCATCAACATCCATGACAGGAGGAATGGCCAAGGGTCTGTGCTGTGGTAAATCTAAGAATTCCCCGAGTCTCTTTTTTGACTACAGATAGTCCTGACATTCCCATTGGAAATGCTCCTGTAAAGTATGAAGGGTTTCACCAAATGAAAAATCCTCTGGTGGAGAGGCAGAAGGAATGAATTCCTCTGCATCAGAATCCTCATAAGCAGAGAGGGATTGCATGTCTTCATAAATCAGAAGCATCAGATTCATCGGACTCCTGTCCAGATAAAACTACTGGAGTCAAGTCTCTTTCTTTTGGAAAGGGTAGTCTGGCTTCCCCTAATAAGCATATTAAGGTCTTTCGCCACTTTAAGCATTTGAGATTGAGGCAAGGAAGCAGGTGCCTGAGATTGGGTAGTCATTTTTTTGGGCATAGTTCAAACCCTGGGCCTTAGAAACTCGGTTTTACAAAGAACTGAAGACGAGAAAGAAGTCATCGGTTTAGTGCAAAGTACTTCCTCAGAAGCTGGTGCTTGTGCAGCGACTCCGGACCCATCCAGGGTAGAGACACCCGCAGGATCCTTAGTTGAAGAAGAGTCTGGAAGGGTCTCAGTACAGCCTGCGAATCCACAGAAGCGGGCATCAGGGGCTGCGAAAGCACCTCACTGAGGACCGGAGAACTGATGACTAAGCTTAAGGGAAGCGGCTGCGGCGGTTTTGGACCTGTGCTGTCTCTGTCTTTATCCTTACATTTTTTTGGAAGATCAGTCGTCGGATGGCTTACCAAAGCCATATTGGAATTAGAGGACTGAGAGCGAAAATATCTAGCTACAATAAGGGCCCAACGATTTATAGTTCTGGCATTGAACAAAGCACAAAAGCAACAGCGAGGGATGTCGTGGTCTGGGCCTAAACAGGTGACGCAGTAAGAATCAAAGTCTTTTGTGGTATTTGCTTTCCACAGGCAAGACAATTAACTTTTTCTGATATCAGTTAGAGCAAGAAAAAAAGATCCCAAACAGGGTGTTTAGCTTTAGACGACTTCAACTTCAGTTTGGAAATGAAAACACAGGTAGCAGCCGACCGACACTCGTGCGAACTGTTTCTGCTTCGGGCTCCTTGGCAAGAAAGACTGATGTAATGGTGTCAGCTGCCTGATTTTATACCACTGACGACCTGATGTCAGCCCTGGAGCAACAGGAACCAATGCAGAAATACTAAGCCTTGGCACTCGTTTACTCTGTGGATTACGTTGGTCAGATCCTGCTTTGAAGCTTGTTTTTCTTTGGTTTGGTGATACTGTTGCTATTTATTTCTTGGTTATGATCAGGAACAGGTTGTTCCTTCAGCCATGCATGTCTTCTAACAACAGATCCTGTCACTGCTGCCCTGCTAGAGGCTTCTAGGGCGTCATATCCACATTGTAATGAGTGCTTGGCCAAATGACAGTGTGTAGTAATTCTGCCAGCTCTTTTGAGATGGCACCGTCAGGAGAGGTAGCAATCTTGTTTTAATTGTTCCGAAGAGAGTTGTTGATATTTTAGCATATGGAACTGAGAAATGAGTGCTCTGATAGCGAAGGTTGCAGAAATTAAGAAGTTATGTACTCACCATAATGTTCCATCTGAGTAGATAAACTTCATTTGGCAGCAACCTATGGGTCTTCGGATCCATATCGGATCCGAGCCGGCAGTTTCCAACAGCAGAGATCCGAGCTCCAAGTTCCTCCCCCTACCCATAATCCCCTGCCAACCCTACCTGACCTCAGATCGAGTTTGCCCAATGCAAAACCTGCACCAAATAGCCAGCCTATGGTTTGACTTTGATACAAATCAGAAGACAACATAGTAATATAAACATCCGAAGGTCAGGGGGAAGGAGGGGGGAACAGTTGCTGCCAAATGAAGTTTATCTACTCAGATGGAACGTTATGGTGAGTTCATAACTTCTTAATCTGAAGTAGCTTACTTCATTTGGGCATCAACCTATGGGACAGAGTTCCCAGCTACCTAAATCATGGGAGGTCCTCATGGAAGGATGTTCCGGAGCACTGCAGAGCCAAAGGATGCTCTCCCTCTGGAGACCAGGTCCAACTTATAATGATTTATAAAGGTATGAGATGAAGCCCAAGTGGCTGCCGAACAAATTTCATCCAATGAGACTAGAACAAAATGCAGCAGATGTGGAAATTGACCTAGTAGAATGGGCGTGGACTCTCTGGGGTGCGGGCCGGCCTGAACTTTCATATGGTAGTAGAATACACTGTGAAATCCACCTGGACAGTGTGACTTTTGAAAGTGATTTTCCAAAATTAGATTTAGCAAAGGAAATAAATAGCTGGTCTGATTGCCTATGACCAGCTGTTCTGTGTAAATAGAAACGTAGTTGTCTATGCACATCCAATGAGTGCAACTTGTATTCGCCTTTGTTTTGGTAATTGGGAAAAAAGACAGGTAAATTAATAGTCTGACTGATATTTGATTCGGAAGCAATCTTAGGAAGAAGAGGGATTCGTCCTGAGGGATACCCTATCTTTGTGAAAAGTCAAATACGGTGGCTTGGCGGAAAGGGCTTGTAGCTCAGAGACCCTTCTGGCCGAAGTGATAGCGATGAGAAATGCTGTTTTCCAGGATAATAGTTTAAGATCCACTGAAGCTGCAGGCTCAAAGGCAGGAGCTGTCAAAGCCTGGAGCACAAGCGCTAAATCGCAAGGAGGGACTACATCCTTCACCGAGGGTCTCTGTGTAAGGCCTTTTTGAAGGGTACCTTCCTACTATCTGGTAGAGATCAAAGGGCCTAGGTCACTCCACACATGATAATGCAAAATTGCTGCCAGCTGAACTCTGACCGTGGAAGAGCTGGCTCTTTGGTCAAAAAGTCCTGACAAAAAGTCTAACACTGCAGGTAATGGAGCTGTAAAGGGGTCTAAGTTTTGTTGCTCCGCCCAAATAGAAAACCTTTTCCATTTGCTCTCATAAAGCCTTCTAGTAGACGGCTTGTGGGCCGCCACCAAGATAGCTTTGACCGGGGAAGAGATACCGGGAGTCCTAGCTAGAAGTGGAACTGGAGCAACCAAGCCGTGAGCTTCAGATTGTCCAGATTCGGGGTCGGAAAGTTTAACGGGTGCAAGATCAGATCCGGTATGGGATCCAGAATCCAGGGAGGATTCACTAGATGAGACCGTAGATAAGGGAACCAAGCCTGACGAGGCCAGAATGGGGCAATGAGGATTATTCTGCTCCCCAGCAGTCTGGCTTTCTGTAAGAACTTCAGCATTAGAGGAAGAGGAGGGTAAGCATAGAGGAGACCGGGCGGCCAAGCATGTACAAGAGCGTCTCGGGGGATTCCCCGGGTGGGGGGATTAGAGCGAAGTAGTCTTTGCACTTTGTGTTTGCAGGAGAAGCGAAAAGATCGCAACAAGGTTGACCCCATTTGGAGAATATTTGTTTCGCTACTTCGGGATTCAGAGACCACTCATACGGCGATAGAATCGTGCGACTCAGTCCGCAAGGATGTTGGACCATCCCGGAATGTGCATCGCTATGAGAAAGCGGTTGGTGGAGATCACCCATTTCCACACTCTCATGGCCTCTTGGCAAAGTGGATAGGACCTGGTTCCCCCTTGTTTGTTGATATACCAGACTACCGACATGTTGCCCGTCTGGACTGCAATAGTCCCAACGGAAAGAAGGCTCTGGAGTGCTTGCAACGCCAACAGCACAACCCTCATCTCTAGGACATTGATATGAAGCGAGGTCTCCGTGTGGTTCCACGTGCCTTGGACTGTCCTGACTAGACAATGCCCCCCCATCCAAGGCGAGAGGTGTCCATGGTCACCGTGGTTAGGGGATGGGGCAAAGCAAAGGGCCGACCTTTGAGGAGGTCCGGGGGCTGGAGCCACCACAGAAGGGCCTTCCTGCAAACCCTGCTGAGGCGAATGGGATGGTTTGGAGGGTAATGCAATAGGACCCTCATGTTCAAATGCGCCATGGGCAGCAGGTTGATGGCAGCCGCCATCGACCCTAGGGCCCTCAGGACCAATGCTGCTGAAGGAGCTGGGGATTGAAGGATGGCCCGCACATGGAGTCTCAGAGTTTGAAGCCGGTCTGAAGTCAAGAGGGCTAGGAGCCGGCTTGTATCTAATCTGGCCCCGATGAAGTCTATGATTTGTGTCAGCAGAAGGGAAAATTTTCCTACATTGACTGTGATCCCCAGCCGGGGAGCTAGACAGAGAAGAGAGTCCCTGGCCACGCAGATTAGATGCCTTGCGGGGGTGGTCAGGAGCCAGTCGTCCAGGTAGGGGAAGACCTGAATTCCCTGGAGTCTCAGGTGGGCCTCTATCACTGACAAAACATTGGTAAACACCCTGGGGGCTGTGGTGAGACCAAAGGGAAGGACCCTAAATTGGTAATGACTGGCTCCTAGCCAAAGCGAAGGAACCTCCTGGAGCATCTGTCCATCAAGATGTGGTAGTACGCATCCTTGAGGTCTATAGAGCACATCCAGTCGTTCTCCTGCAAGAGGGGGACAATGGATTGAAGTGCGACCATCCGGAACTTTTCCTTGGTTACTGACAGGTTCAAGAGGGATAGATAGAGGATTGGCCTTAGGTCTCCCGTCTTTTTTTGGCACCAAGAACAACCTGGAGTAAAAGCCCAATCCGGACTGGTCTGGGGGGACGTACTGAATGGCTCTTTTTTCTAGCAGCTGCTGGATTTCCGCAGCCGCGGCCTCCCTCTGATCGGGGGCATCAGGGAGGAATCCGGGATTGAGAGGGGGATGAAGAAACGGAATTTGGTAACCTCTGGATAGGATACAAAGCACCCAGCGATCTGTCGTGATGGACTCCCAAGCTGCCAGGTACCTCGAAAAGCGCCCCCTGACTGCCTCCAGAGTGGAGCAGTCGGGTAACCCCTCAGGGTTGCTGCGTGGGCCGATCAGAGAACTATTCTCTGGGCCCAAAACTCCTCGGACCCCTCTTCCCTAGGGCGGCATCCACCCTGTCCTCTGCCTTGGAAGGACTGTGTGTCCAGGGCGTCATGGGACTGTTGCGACTTCCAGAACCACATCTTCTTTTGTCCCTTTTGGTTCTTGGAGAAGGAACTCTGGGAAGCAGAGAAGCGGACTCCGACAGCAGACAACGTCTTCTCGTCCATCTTGCTCTGGACTAATGTTTCGCATACGGTTTTGCCAAAGAGGGCAGAACCATCGACTGGGGCATTAGCGAAAGACACCTTAAAGGGTTCCGCGAAATCACAATGTCGGAGCCACGCCTGATGCCTCATGACGCCCGCTCCGCTAGCTCTAGCGGCTCCCTCCGTAGCATGGGATAGTAGCCACATAGAGGTATTGGAAATCGACCAAAGAGTGGCCATTCGGGCAGAGTACACCTGCTTGTCCTCCGCCATGGACTCCGAGGGCGATCCAGCGTACTCTTTGATAAGGTCTCGCTGGAGCCGTATGACATGTGCCATGTAGTTCAGTGACCTTACCGAGAAGGTAGCTGAACTGAAGACTCGCTTCCCAAGGCGGTCCATCGCCCGAGACTCCTTGCTAGGAGGATGGACCGAGTGACTTTCTTGGGCCAGTTCCCTCTTGGTGGCTGCCGCCACCAACATGGCATCTACTGGGGATCCCTTACTCCAGTGCACTCTGTTAGAAGGGGGACTAAGGATCCTATCAGGTCTCTTCGGGACAGGCTCCACAGTGTCCGGCTCCTTCCACACCCTGGTAGTGATCAGGTGTATAAGGGGGTTGGCCGGAGGGCACACCCAAGAGGTAGACGGGCCTGCTTCAAATGCCTCGGGGAACACAGATTCGTCCGAGGTAGGCTTTGGGGCGGACCACCCTCCTCTTATCCTGAGCATCGCCAAGATGTCTCCGAAGGAGATGTCTTCAGGGGGTGATCTTGGGGAGCCTTCCCCTTTCTCCAAATCTGTGCCCTCAGGGGAGTCCAAGTGCCTCCTTTTGCAATTGCGTTTGTGAGGGACCTCCTCAGGGGGGGCTGTCCGAGGAGGCCTCACCAGGCTCATCATGTCCCAACAAGGGAACTACCTGGGACGTTAGAGCAGGCTGTCCCTGGGAACGGGTGATGGAAGCCGAAGCCAACTGAGAGGGAGTGTGGGGCGGAGCCGTAGCTGTGGCCGGGGGCCTGGAATCCCTCGACAGAGCCCTCTCCACCACGTCGAAAGCCAAAGGAGAGCTGCGCTCTCTGGGATCCAACAGCAAACCCTCCCTCAGATCAGACGAGCGGATCGGGGCCAGAGCCGACGCTATCTGATCCGACGGGCCAGTATGCTCCGACCTGGACGGAGCCGAAGGCAGACCGACACCCTCAGATCGGAAGCTCAGCTCTCGGATAAGAGAGCTCCGATCCGCCAAAAAGGGACCAGACAGACTCGAGGGCGCGGTCGGTGCCGAAGTACCCGATACTATCAGCGCCGACACACCCCTGGCTCCAACACCACTTGGCTCAGAGGACTCCAAACCCGGGAAGCGGGTTGGAGAAAGAGCGATCGGGGCGAAAAAAGGGGTCGAGCTCCCCCCCCCCGGAGGGGGGGGGGGCAAGAGCACTCCCATCTGCAGTTGGGCCTGGAGGAATCTTCTCATTATCTGGTCCAAATCTGCGTCCATTAGGCTTCTAGTAGACCAGGAGGAGGCCACAGAGGTGGGACGGGAGTGCCGCCTCGATGACCTCGAGGGAGATCGGGCCTCCTCCTCCGGTCCCAGTGAGAAGCAAGGTGACCGGAGCCAGGAAGGAGAAGGCTCGGAGGTCTTGGAGGGAGAAGCCCGCTTAGCTGGCGGGGCCGATGTAGAAGCCTCAGCCCGCTGCTTCTCTCTTCGCTTCTCTTTTCTGGCTTCCCTATCCTCCTGGCCCAAGGTGGGAAGTTGAGTCCCGGCCAGGGGAAGGGAAGCAGTCGTGGGTATTGCCGCAGCTGCGACAGGCGCCACGGGGGGACCGGAGGTCAGAGCAGAGTCCAGGGGCAGAAGTCCCACCAGAATCAACTTCGACCTCCGGTCCTTAAGTGCCCTGGGGTTGAACGCCACGCAAATAGCGCATCAAGAGGAGAGTTGTTCAACCCCAAGGCTCAACACGCACTGAGTGTGGCCATCCACTGGGGATAGCTTATGGCCACACTCGGTACATTTAGAAAATATGTCTTTGGGGCCTCAGACATCACTGGAAAGGAGGACACGCACACTAGGCCCCAACCACACACAGACACACACCCCAACGCTCTCAGAGGGGGGGGGGTATAAGCTAAAATTAAAAAGAAAAACTACACGGGAACGCTAAACACACACACACACACACAACACTTTTTTTTTTTTTTTTTTTTTTTTTTTTTACAGAAAAGGGTCAAAATTCTCTCACAATTCTCGACTAATGTCTGGAACTCAAGGATCAAGCTGCTGGCTTCAACCACGGCAAACTAGATCTGAGGTCAGGTAGGGTTCGCAGGGGATTATGGGTAGGGGGAGGAGCTTGGAGCTCGGATCTGCTGTTGGAAACTGCCGGCTCGGAAACGATATGGATCCGAAGACCCATAGGTTGATGCCCAATGAAGTGAACTACTTCAGATGTATACTTTCTTAGCCCATCTGTCCAGAGCTCTGGAGTCTTTGTCAGAAAGAAGAGGATTATTGGCAGAACTAGTCTTAGCTCCTTTGGGTCCCAGAGTAATGACCTCAGGATCTGCAGCAGGGATCATGTGCAGGTATTTGCGAGAATCTGGTACTCTGCCGTACTTGTCAGGTTTAGCTGGAGCAGGAGGCAGGGCATCAGGGTCTAAACTGGATTCAAGGAAAACATCATCCACCACTTCTAAAATAGGTGGGATGGCCAGGGGTCTGTGCTGAGACAGATCCAGAAACTCTCCAAGTCATTTCTTTGACTGTGGATAGTCCTGAGATTCCCACTGAAAATGTTCCCTGAGGGAGTGAAGGCTTTCCCCGGAGAGGTCCTCTGGAGGGGAGGCAGAAGGGATGGATTCCTCTGTATCTGAATCCTCAAACAGTTAAGGGCTGTTGTTCCTCTTCAAAGGCAAAATAATCAGATTCCTCAGACTTTTGGTCCGTCATAATTTCTGAAGAAGGAAGCCTTTTCCTTTTTGTAGTGGGGGCTTGAGTACCTCGGATAAGGTAGACGAGATCCTCTGCCATTTTAAGCATTTGAGCTTGGGGTGGGGGAGTAGTAGTAAGATGGTGGCTAGAAGCAGATTTCCTAGGAGTGGCCTGGCTTCGAGGCCTGAGAGAATCCATCGGTCTCTGAGAAACGGTAGTCAGAAGAGAAGACAGTTTGTCTAGAATCAGTAGTACGAATGGCCTCCACGGAAGCCGGTGCCTGCGTCGCGGCTCTGGACTCAACAGAGGCAGAGACAGCCAAAGGCATGGAAGACAAGGTGGATGTCTGCAGTATACTGGACTCTGAAAGGGTCTCGGCAGAGGCCTGCGTAGAAAGCGAGTCGGGCATCAGGGGCTGCGAAAGCACCTCACTGAATTCTGGAGAACTGACTTGTTTAGTGGTAGCATCGTCGGAAAGCTTAGTCTTGTGTGGCCTGTCTATCTTAGCCTTGTGTGGCCTGTCTCTATCTTTACGTTTTTTCGGAATTTTGGCGGATTGTGGCTGATTGACGCCATATCGAAATTCGAAGATGGAATACAAAAATAAATGTCTACAAAAAGAGCTCTACGGCGAATGGTTCTCGCATTAAAGAGGGCACAGAACTGGCAACAAGGGACTTCGTGGTCAGGGCATAAGCAAGTGATGCAATAAGAATGGAAGTCTCAATGTGGGATCTGCTTTCCATAGGCGAGACAATTGTTAACTTTTTCGGACAATGGTTAGAGCAAGAAAAAAGGGTCCCCAACAGGGTACTTAGAGTTAGATGTTTTCTGCTGAAATTCAACTTCTGGTAGCGGCAGACCGGCACTCATGTGGACTGCTTCTGCTACGGGCTCCACGGCAAGAAAGACTGATGTAATGATGTCGGCTGCCTTGCTTTATCATACTGATGACCTGACGTCAGACTACAGGCAACAACAGCAGCTGGCGCACAAAAACATTGACTCTGGTATTCGGGCCGGCCGAGGGCTACCACAGCAGGGATAACCCACAAGTGAAGACTGCAACATTGAAACACAAAGAACATCCAAGTTGAGGTTCCATGGTTGCACATGGCTGTCTGACAGGAGGCCCAATACGAGAGGTTCCCTTGAGAAAGGCTTTGGATAGACAAAGAGATGGCAGGGGTGCCATCTTTACCATTGTGGAAATTAGAAATTGCCACCAAGTGTACTCGTACAGTAGAGGCAAAGGCTCCACTATCAAAAAAACCTAGCCAGCTATTGCAGTACTGCAATCGCTGGAGCTGAATACAGGTCTAGCATGTTATCCTTAGAGCAGATGGAGAACCTTTTCCATTTATCCTGATATAGTCTTTTAGGGGATGGTTTATGAGGCGCCAGAATGATGTCTCAAACAGGTGAGGTGAGATTAGTTTGCCTGGCAACTAACGGAAGTGGAGAAACCAAGCTGTCAGCTTGAGACTGGCCAGATTCGGGTGGCTCAACTCTTGGGGGTGAGTAATCAGATCTGGAAGCGGGTCCAGAATCCATGGCGAGTATACTAGGTGAGGCCGAAGGAAGGGAAACCAGAGCTGTTGAGGCCAGAATGGGGCTATGAGGGTCACCTTGCATCAAGAGCTTTCTTTAGGAATTGTGGCATCAGGGGAATGGGAGGATAAGTGTAAAGAAGTCCCGTGGGCCAATCATGGATTAGAACATCCCTCGGGGACTCCCCCTCCAGGGGAAACAGGGTGAAATAGCTGCTGCACTTGTTGTTCGATGGGGAGGCAAAAAGATTGCAGCTAGGCTGGCCCCAGTGCCTGAAGATTTCTGTCACCACTTTGGGATTGAGGGACCACTCGTGAGGCAGAAGGATGCATCTGTTCAGTTTGTCTGCAATTATGTTGGAGCTCCACGGGATATGCATTGCTATCAGAAAGCGGTTTGAAGCTAATTGCCCACTGTCAAATTCTCATGGCCTCTTGACACAGGGGGTAGGACTTGGTTCCTCCTTGCTTGTTGATGTACCAGCCCACTGACATGTTGTCTGAATTGCAACTGTCCCAGAAGAGAGAACCAAATGAAAAGCCTGCAATGCTAACAGCACCGCTCTCAGTTCCAGAAAGTTGATATGCAGATAGGCCTCTGAAGTGAAACATGCGCCTTGGACAGTCTTTCCCTGGAAACAGTCCCCCCACCCGATCAGGGAAGCATCCATGGTCACAATAGCCCTGGGCTGAGGGGATTGAAATGAGCGATTCCAAAGATCTGCATCTGGCCTCACCACCAAAGGAGGTCCCGCTTGCAGGAGTTGGTTATTTGCATCTGGTAACTGAGGGGGTGACAGTTCGGGAACCACTGGCAAAGAAAAAGCCATTGTAGGATTCACATGTAAAGCTTTGCTAGGGGCACTACTGGAATTGAAGCTGCCATGGATCCAAGGGCCTGAAGAGTTTCTCTTGCTGAAACCTGTTTGACAAAGTTTCACTCGGACCTGGTGCCTCAATCGCTGGAGTCTGTGATTTGGGAGTGACACTAGACAGGACCAGGTATTGAACACTGCTCCAATGAATTCTATTTCTTGTGTAGGGGTAAGGTTTGATTTCTCCCAATAGATTGTTATTCCCAAATTTTTTGCCAGAGAGTGTATAATGCAGTGCTGTTACCAGAAGACGCTCGGTGGGGGTTGTGAGGAGCCAGTCATCCAAATATGGAAGCACCCAGAATCCTTGTAGTCTCAAGTGAGCTGTGACCACTGCCATGCACTTCATGAACACTCTGGGGGCTGTAGAGAAACCAAACGGCAGGGCATGAAATTGATAATGACTGGCCTCTAGCCAAAAGCAAAGCAGACTCCTGGAGCATTTGTCCATTTTAATGTGGTAATATGCATCCCGGAGAACTATCGAGCACATCCAATCGCCTTCCCTTAAAATGGGAGAATGGAATGAACCATGACTATTTGGAATTTGGTTTGGGTGACAGACTTGTTTAAGCTGCTGAGATCCAAAATGGGTCTCCCAGTCCCTTTGTCTTTTCTGGCACCAAGAAGAATCTTGAGTAAACTCCGGATCCATGTTGGTCTGGTGGGAATGGTTGGATGACTTTTATTGAGACAGCTTTATTATCTCTGAAGCTGCTTCTTCCCTTTGACTGGGTGGAACGTCGGGAAGTTTTTTTGGAAGGTTCGGTTGACAAGAAAGGGGAATGGTGTAACCTCTGGCGATTATACTCTGCACCCAACGATCGGTTGTAATAGAGCGACAGGCAGCTTGGTGCAGAGAAAAATGACCACCAACTGCTTCCAGAGGAAAGCAATCGGGCTTGCTCCTCAGGAGCATTGGTAAGGCTGTCCAGAGGAGGAGTCCCTGGAGCCTTGGTTACAAGGACCTCCTCTGCCTTTGTAGGGGTGTCTTCCAGAATTGTCACCCCCCCCCCTCTGCTCCTGGGGGGTATCATCACCACGTGCGGCACAGAAAGGACCCTGAGATTTTTTGTGCCACATTTTCCCACTCCTCTGGTTCCTGGAGAAGTAACGTTGAGGATTGGAAAATCGTAGGCCTACGGCCGACAGGGTCTTGCCATCTTGCTCGCACCTGGCTAACGTGTCCTTCACTTTGGAGCCAAAAAGGGATGATGCTTCAATGGGTGCATTCAGAAAAGACTTGAAGGGGTCAGCGAGGTCACAAATGCACATCCAGACATGATGCCTCGCTTGTGAAAGCAACCTCATGGACGAGTTGGAGATCGATACCAGGGTTACAAGCTGTTAGGCCACTTTGTCCCTGACCTCGTCAGACAGATGTCCTGTGAGTGTCCCAGAGAGTTCGGAGATCAAGTCCCTCTGGAACTTTGTAAAATGTGCCAAGTAGTTCAGTGACCATATAGCAAAGGACACAGATGCAGAAACTTGCTTTCCAAGTCTGTCCACCACCCGGGACTCCCTGTTGGGTGAGTGGAGAGCAGGACTTTCCTCAGCCAAGTCCTTTTTCGTGGCCACCGCCACCATAGCATCAGCTGGTAACCCTCTGAAACAATGAGGGTTCTCCTCGGGAGGGGAAAGAATTTTGCCAGGTCTCCAAGGGATCGCCTCAATGGATTCACAGTTCTTCCAACTATGCTGCACAACGAGCTGGACGAGCTCGTCACTAGGCGGGTGTCACCCAAGAGGTAGAAGGCCAGGCGTGGAAAGCCTGCAGGAACACGGGCTGCTCAAACAAAGGGTTGGAGGGCTTCCAGTCACCTCTCTGTTTTAGCATTTCCAGGATGTCTCCAAAGGAGACATCATCAGGAGGTGACCATAGGGATCCTTCACCATCATCATAGTCTGTGTCTTCTGTTAAGGACTCCTCGGGTGAGTCCATGTGGTTCCTCTTGCACATCCTCTTTCGAGGGGGCTCCTCAGTGGGGGTCTCTGAGGAGGACTCAGAAGAGCGGGTACCCCTAATAGGGGTGTCCTGCAGCTTCTCTGCCTGGTGCCCTGGGGGAGGGTCTGTGGCAGCTGTAGCTTAGGGGCCGAAAACTGGGGTTTTGACATCTGAGTGCTTCCAAAAGCAAGACCCTCTCCATCACATGGAAAGCAGGTCCGCCTGGAACTGAGAAAGACAACCTCGGGTCCGGGGTCACACCCCACTCTGACGAACCCGCCCCCAGTCACAAGCAGGATTGGTGCGGATGTGGCTATTGGCACCAAGGACGGAACCAAACACAGACGCAGCTCCATGCCCTGAGCAGAGGCACCCGCCCCAAAATCCCCAGAATGAGGAAGGACTGGTTCCGCAGGAACCGAACACTAAAGGGGCAAACCCAGAGCCTGAGTGAGGTCCACTACAGGTGCAGAGGGGATAGGTTCCAAAAAGGACAGTGGAGCAGAAGGCTTCGGATCCAAAATGGTCGAAGGAGGAGTGCAAGAAGGAGTCCATGCAGAAACCAACCCAAGTCCTGCAGGCAGATGGGTCTTAGAAAGTGTGGGTATCCCCCTGGCTGCCAAAAGCTGGTCCACAAGACGCACCACATAGTGTTCTGACAAGCTCCTGGTGGATCTAGTGGATACTCTGGACGGGGAGTCAGGTCTGTTAATGAACAGGCTTATACATCTGGCCCAGAAACTATCTACGGAAGGGGAGTATTGGGTCCATGGTGCAAGGTCTGCCAGCACCTAAGTCTCAAGTTTCAAGACCGGGATTAATGGGGTCAAAGCTAACTTAGTCAGAAAAATGCTTGATGCCGAAGTGGCACTCAAAACCGAAAAGGTCGGTTCCAAAATCGTAACTGACGAAGGTATTGAAGGCGTGCCCTGAACCGTAGTGGCCACAGGTGCCGACGTCGTGGTAGGCATAGTGGGGTCTATCATCAGTGCCGGAGGCAGGATTTGTGCTGCTGCTGGGACCGGTATAGTAGGTTTTGAGATGTTTGAAGCTGACAAGGTCAGAGCCGTAGAGGCAGATTTATGCTCAGAAGACAACTTTGGGACCTGTGATTTCACAGGCTTACCCCCATCACCCAATGGTGAGGAGGGAACCGAGTGGGACCTCTTTTTGTCTTTTGTAGGAGGGGTTGAGACATCCATCTCAAAAATGTCCTATGAAAAGGGACACTTAAGTAACCCTTTTAGTATCAGTTTATTTTTGTGCTCATTAAGAGTTTGTTGACTGAAACTCTGACAAATGTCACAAGGAGGTTGCACCAAAAGATGGAGCACCCCCAAACAGTATACATAATCATCGTGAGAATCATTATTAGGTAACTTGCCATTACATGAAGCACAATGCTTACACCTTGAAGTACCTTTCTTATCCGACATCTTGACAGAGAGACACCACAGGCAAAGTATAACCAGCCAGAACTAATAAGTGAAACACAGTTCAAAAAAGCCAAAACAGCTGCATCATTATAGTGATATGCATAAGTACAACAGAAACACCTTACTGAAAACACACTAACAGGCTAGGAAAGAAAGGAAAATACCAGCAATGGTTCTGAAGGAATACCATAAGGGGAAGGCCGTACCAACAATGGCACTTGAAAGTTTACCAACAGTAACAACGGGTAGAGCAGACACGAAAAATTAAGGTATGACAGAAGAAAATCACACTAGAGATAATAATTTGTCACTACAATAGAAAATATCAAAAGTTTTCCACATAAAATATCAACTAAAGTTCCACTTAGCTGAGAGCAGCAAATGAGATCTGGGGTAACAGGGAGAAGGGCATTCTGGGTAGAAGCATAGCTCGTGAGTTTTTGGTGGCGCAAGCTTGGTAAAAAGGCTGACCTGGTTCCGAGGACTCGGAACGGAACCCATCAGTGATGAATGGAAAGAAGATAAACAACATCAGATGAACAATTCTCCTTATGAAATATACACATATCTAAACTGAAAGTAAGTCTCTCCAGACCACCTATGGTCAAGTAAACAGCATCACACCACTACATTTAAGCACCACATAATTCCTACATTAGACAATTGAAAATGCTCAAGTTTCTTAGGGCACATATCCTTCTAGCTTGCTTCACCACATACTGCACTACTGGGAATCACCTGTTCTCCATATTCCGGAGTCCAAAAAGCCCCTTAAGACTGCAGTTACCGGTGACTCTAATGTGAAACACACATTGGCAGAGCACTCACCAGGTTAGCCAAGGGCAAGGGGACAGCTACCCACTTAATGACAAGATTAAGAATGCCACAAGGGCCCTTAGGACCCTGCACCACACTCCAAATAGGACTATGATCTTGTAGTTGCCCATGAGAGGGTAAACAATCTTAGAAATTCCATGCTGGGGAACAAGCAGAGAGACACTGTTGACCTATCTGCTCATATCTTCCACGATGTAAAAAAAAAAATCCTGGCATTGAGCACCACTCGCCAAGAACAAGAACAGCATCCAAATTCAAGGACAAAATAACCTAAAAAAATGGCTAATGAATTGAAGTCATCCTGGGGGGACCCAATGTGCAGCTGCACCATGAAATGTTCAACACACACACACAGGTTTTGCCATACTGGCAAATTTTACTAAGCAGAATCCACATGATGGTCATTCCAAAACAGCAAATTCCAAGCCAAACAATATCAACGTAGTATTAATTAATGTCAGTAGCCTGGGCAGCAATATGTCTGAAATTGACGCTTGCAAAAACCTAGTTCCATCATAGTGACAGCACTTTTTCTACTCCATGTAAAACAGCATTATCTGTATTTATTCATAAATCCTCTGTCAGATGCAAGGCTCCATAGATTAAAAATCTGGAATATCAATCGATTTAAGTCCTAGTAATTATCAATAAATTTAATTATCACATTATAGCAAGTTAAAGAATCCACTTTTATGGTTCCTTCAGAGCACACAGTATGACCTAACCAGTTTAAAAAGTTTACCATTCAAACAAACTTTCTGATGGGTGACACAATGTGTAAAACAAATGCACCTGGGTGGAGTTGTAGACGGCATAAAAATCAATATTCTTGAACTAAATATTCTTGTTTCATGGCCCCCAATAGTTCTACTACTGTGCAGGTTATTCCAAAACCAATTACTTATTTACCAACAAATCCTCCTCCTCAAGGAAGAGTAAACCTGTCTGGTGGACATCTACAATAAATAAACTCTATAATAAAAGGAAAAAATTGCTGTCCAGGACGAAGAAGGAGCAGGTGTCTACTTGGAAGCAATCTCTCCTTAGCCTGAACAAGCAAATAAGAGGACTAGTAAAATCCTCCACATCCACTAAAGACAATCATAAGGCTTTCTTCACATATGTCCTCGATCTCAAGGGAAGCACCCAGATCTGCTCAGAACTGGTGGACAAGGACACCACATACACAAATCCTGTAGATATAGCCAACCTGCTGGCAAACAGGTTCAGTGAAAACTTCACTCCTCTGCCCCCCCCCCCCCAGTAAAACAGGACATCCCCAGTAACTGCCCTCCTCCCCTTATCTCTAGGGAGTAAGTCATCACTGCCCTCTCAAAGGCAAAAACAAAAAACAGCCTCCACGGGACCGGATAACATCCCAGACTGCATCTTACACAAACTCAGGCAGGAACTTACAGCACCACTAGGCACCCTATTCAACCAAAGCCTGAGTACCGGCTTCATCCTAGCTGAGTGGAAGACAGCTACTGTCATCCCATTGCACAAAAGATGGAGCGTCCAATGATCCAGGAAATTATAGACTCATCAGCCTAATTAGGCTGATCTGCAAGGCCATGGAGCGGATTATCATGGACTTCATTAACAAGGACATTGGCAAACTCCAGACACTTGATCCCACACAGTTTGGTTTTGTCAAGGGGAAGTCATGCCTGTTAAATTTGGTCGACTTCTTTGAGACAGTCACCAAGGCCATAGGCGAGGGTAAGACCGTGCACACCGCCTACCTGGATCTAGCAAAGGCCTTCGATACCATTCCCCACTCAGGTATAATAGATAAGCTCTCCAAAGTAGGCATCAATCCATATGTTACCAGATGGGTAGCAAACTGGCTCACTGATGGAACCCACCTAGTCAAAATAGGGGAAGCCACCTCGAGTACTAGACCCGTAACAAGTGGTGTACCCCAGGGATCGGTCTTGGGCCTCTGCTGTTTGGATATACTACTTGCAAGCTGGGTGCTGTCATCATTCCCCTAGTGAAATGGACATCCTCCAAGAGGGTCTCACCAAAACAAATGACTGCTGCCAGAAACATGGCCTCGAACTGAATTCATCATCATCCCTTTTGGGGAGAATGACAGTCCTACAAGTTATCACATTGATAAGGTGCTAAGGCACACAGTCGTAAGGGACTTGGGAACCCAAGCCTACAGCAAACTGACTCCTGACCACCATTTTTCCTCAGTTGTACGGAAAGCTTTCTACATGGCCCACCTCATTAGTAAGGGTATCTCATCCAGGGACAAGGTGGTCATAACATCCCTGTATTCAACCCTGTATTCTTCCCTTATAAGACCGATTACTGAATACAATGCCCCGTTTGGCATGTAGCTCACAAAGCGCATGCAGCAGCTGAAGAGACCACAGAGATTTCTCACCCAGAGAATCCAAGGCCTCAAGCATCTACCCTACACAGACAAGCTAAAAGCCCTGTCCCTCTACTCAAGTCTCCCACAGACTCCTCAGAGGTGACCTCTGGCATACAAAGCAATCTCAGACTCCACCCTGATGGGACTGCTGCATATCCGCAAGTCAAGCTCCACTCGAGTAACCTGCACGCGAGACCTCAACATGGTCTGTGACATCAACAGGACTTCTTGGTGGGACAGATTTGTGTCCCAGAGACTCCTCCTTCTGTGGAACAGACTCTCTTCTCCATGTAAAGCAAAGTACCTCATTAAACCTTTTTAAGCACAACCTGGATAGACAGTGGCAAAGGGTGCTGACTTGCTGGAACATGGGCTAAATTCTTGGCTAGGCTTGTAAGGGCCTCAGGGCTAATAGCCTAGTAACTTCCTATGATCACAGAAGATGGCAAATGGAATATCTGCCCAGTAAACCCTGTACCAGAGGCTGCTACCTATTCTTTTGAATTTTATTCGCTCTTAGATGTACTGAGGCAACCATTACTAGTCAGCCCACGTGCGAGTATAATGGCAGGTTATATTTTTATTGTCATTTGACTACCAGAAAGGTCCGACTCGGTACATGCCCATTTTCAGCTCAGGCCTGGGGAGAAAAGCTGTAAAGTTTTACAAAAACACAAAGAACAATAATGTTACAATCTATAAAAATAATATGATTCATCTACAGTTTATATAAATTATACCAAATTAAACAATGTGAAAAACGTTGGTTATGAATAGATACAACTTGTATGATGATGATTTAATATTTAGAGAAATTGCAGCCAGTTTATAGAGAAACAGAGTTAAGTTAGTATAATACAAACAGGAATTGTAATATGAAGTAAGAGAAAAAGCAAGGTTATGGCATATTTAGAAAGACAGTCAGAGGACAGAAACTGATCGAAGTGAGGAAGGCAGAATAAGGAGGTATAATGTATGAATATTCACTTGTTCATATTTAGGGATACAATTTATCCTAAAGTTGAGGAGGCACAGAAACATATATTGTATGGGAAGTCTTTCAAAATGGTTTTAAAAGGACTGGAGGGAGGGTATTGACCCGATAGACACAGGTAAGGAGTTCCAAGCCTTAGCAACATGGTATGGAGTACAGACCATGCTCAGCAAATCTGATAGGTTTGGTGGACACACAGGAGTTAAAGTTAAAAACTAAACTCATAAGGTGGAACTCAACATCAAGTTCCAGGCCATCTATAAAAGATGGCCACTTCATTATAAAAGGGATTAAAAACTGGTAAGCAATTCATTTAGGATTGCAACCAATTAATATTTGGAATTATGTTTGACCTTTACAAAGCATGATCTATTTTGGGTCTATATTATAATCATTAGCGGACCGGAGTTCTGCTGTGGCGACCCCTACCCGGGAAAAGCCGAAAGACACACACAAACACACAATTATATGCTCGAAGAGACACTTCTTTGAACATATAATCGACACCTAAAGAGCGAATGCTCTAAAGCGCGAACAGCCACGTCCACAAATTTTTTCCTCTGGGAAAAAATTCACAGGGCTATACACAAAAAAAAAATTCAAAACCCTAATCAAGAGGGGGGCTTTGCCCCCCCACACTCATGCAATGTGGGGGGGGGTGCCCCCCACCCCCTCCCAACTAAATATACAAACTCTGAGATTGCTCTACGTTGGGGAAAAGGGCAATTCCCGATAACGGCCAAATAAATTTTTACCCAGAGGAAAAAATTCAAGGATGTAGCCATTAGTGCTTTAGAACATTCGTCTTCTTCAACCATATAATACAGACCCTCTATTTTCTGTAAGGCCACACTAAACAAAGGCAAATCGATAACTTAAGAGATAAGTAATCTACAGGATGTAAACAAATTTAAATAGTGGAGGTGTTCCGAGAATATACAGCTGATATCCCCTACCAACAAAACTGTCAGGTTCGTCATTACATAATATATAAAGTACAGTTTTGTACCCATCACAAATGTAGATGTTAGAGTGTATACACTGCTGCAGTCATTGCACTTATCCTGCCGTCAGCCGGTCCTGCAGTCGGCCCGAGTTCCAAAGTCTTGGTCCGGCGTCGGTTGCTGTCGCTTCTTCCCTAACGTCAGTGCGCCAGGGGTATACAAGATGCAGCAGAAGCAATTTTCTTCAGTTTTTCTTGCCCTAGATGTCAGGTGCCCCCAAAAAGGTAGGCAATGTAAATTACTAATAAAACATACATAAGAAAAGCAAGCAAATACTTTCTTTTACCAGCAATTACTCCCTATAGGCAGCAAAGGGTAGAATATTAGGGTAAGTACCAGCAAGTAAGAGGGGAAGGAGGGAGGGTAACCTGGACTGCAGCAGTGTATACACTCGAACATCGACATTTATGGTAGGTAAAAAACTGTACTAGGTTCATCGTGTTACACTGCTGCAGTCATTACACTTGGGTAGAATCCCAAAGCTGAGGTAGGGCAGCTGGTTCTATAAGGCATTAGGGGTGGCTATAAGGCCCTGCAGAACTGCAGAGGCAAAGCCAGCTCTGGATTTAGAGTAAAGAGGCAGATGGTAATGCTTGGTGAAGGTATGTACAGAACTCCAAGTTGCTGCTTCCAAAATGTCCTTGGTAGGTACTCCTCTGAGGTAGGCAGTTGAAGTGGCTGTTGCCCTGGTGGAATGAGACCTAATGCTGTTAGGTGCAGTTTTCCCATGGCGTGTATAGCAGAAACGTATACAATGCCCTATCCATTTTGAAATGGTCTGTTTTGAAATGGCTTTTCCCTGTGTTCCTGCAGCATATGCTACAAAAAATTGCTCAGTTTTCCTGAAAGCTTTTGTTTTGTCCAAGTAGAAGCGTAACTGCCTGTGTATGTCCAAGGAATGCAGTAGTCTTTCCCCTTTGTTTTGTGGATTTGGATAAAAAGTTGGCAAGTGAATAGTTTTGTTCAGAGCCTCACTTGATACCACCTTTGGCATAAAAGTAGGGTTTGTTCTTAAAGACACCCTGTCTTGGTGGAAAATGATGAAAGGTTCCACTGCCATTAGTGCCTGTAATTCTGAAACTCTTCAAGCTGAGGTTATTGCCAGGAGCAGAGCAGTTTTCCAAGAGACATATTTTAAGTCTGCTGAGTTAGCTGGCTCAGAAGGAGGTAAAATTAATTTTTCCAAGACGAAGTTGAGGTCCCAAGTTGGAGTTGGTGCTCTACGGGGCGGTCTTATGTTTTTAGCCCCTCTGAGGTACTGTTTTAGCAAAGTATGAGAAACAATTTGTGGATCTGTGTTGTAATGAGCAGAGATGCCAGAGGCATGGATCTTAATGGATGAAAAGGAGAGGCCTTTGTCCAGCATCTCAGTCAACTATTGTAGTATCTGAGGAATATTTGGGATAAGAGGGTCAAGGCAGTGAGCATGGTTCCAGGCACAGAATCTTTTCCATTTATCCGAATAGGCTTTCCTGATGCTAGGCCTTCTGGCCTCCAGAATGACATCCATAACAGCTTTGGAGTGAGGCATTGTTTGCTTGACTAAGGAATCTGCCATGCAGCCAGGTTTAAAGTCTTCAGTTGGCTGTGAAGTATCTGACTGTTTTGCTGAGTCAGAAGTTGTGAGATTTGAGGCAAAATCCATGGTTGTCCTTGTGCTAGGTTCTTTAAGATTGGGTACCAGTGCTGGTGTGGCCAGTCTGGGGCAATCAGGATCATCTTTGGCCTTTGTCTGGCTTTTATGAGTACCTTTGAAAGGAGAGGTATTGGTGGGAAAGCGTATACTTGTAGGTTTTTCCAGCTGAATGAGAGGGCATCCACTTTCCATGCTTGTGGGTGGTAAGTCCTTGTGCAGAATTTCTGTAGCTGGCAATTCATTGGGGATGCGAACAGATCTATGTCCGGGCTCCACCACTTTTGTGTTATCATCCTGAACATTTGTGGATGTAATTTCCACTCGTGCGGATCAATGATGTTTCTGCAAGTCGTCTGCCAGTGTGTTTTTCTCTCCTGGCAGGAATTGTGCTTGCAGATGAACGTGATAGGTTATAGGCGTGTTCCACAAGGTCATGGCTTGTCTGCAGAGGGGATATGAATGAGTGCCCCCTTACTTGTTTATGTACCACATAACTGTGGTGTTGTCTGTCTTTGGTAGTAGTTGTCCTGGATGCAGAAGGTCCTTGAAAGCTATAAAGGCATTTTGTACAGCAAGCATCTCTTTTTGATTGATGTGAAGATGCCTTTGTTCTGCAGGCCACTTGCCCTGAAAACATTTTCCTGCCATGTGTGCTCCCCAGGCGTAATCCGAAGCATCTGTTGTCAGTGTTTGCCTGGCTGTGGGTTGAGTGAAAGGCTGTCCCTTGTTGAGGTGACAGGCTTGAGCCCACCATCGAAACTCCTGTTGAAGGCAAGGAATAAGTGGTATTACTGTTTCCAAACTGTGACAGTGCTGAGACCAGACACTCTTTAGGTACCGCTGTAGTTTCCTCATATGCAGTTTGACATATGGAATTAGTAGTATGCAAGATGCCATGTAACCCAAGGCCTGCAGAATTTTTCTTGCAGGGAGTTGGGTTTTTGTTGCCATCAATTGGAAATATTGAGTCAGTTGTCCTTGCTTGTCTGGCGTGAGATTAGCCATCTGGGCCATTGTATTTAAGGTAGCACCCAGGAATATTATCTCTTGTGAGGGCACTAGTTTTGATTTCTTTTCGTTTACTGTGTACCCTAGGCAAATTAGCAGTCTTTTTACAAATGCCAGATGCTTTAGAAGAATGTCTTTGCTCTCTGCTTGAATAAGGCAGTCGTCCAAGTATGGGTAAATTTGAATTCCTTTTTGTCTGCAAAATGCAATTACTGGTGCCAGGCATTTTGTAAAGACCCTGGGCACAGTAAATAAGCCAAAGGGCAGTGCAGAGAATTGGTAATGCATTGAATCTGCTAAGAATCTGAGGTATCTTCTGCAATTTTGTCTGATAGGGACATGCAGGTATGCCTCCTTGAGGTCCAAAGTTATGAGCCAAGCTTTCTTGCCCAGCATGGGAAGAAGCTGCTGTAGTGTCAACATTTTGAATTTTGGAACATCCAGGTAAGTATTTAGAGAAGAAAGATCCAGAAAGGGCCTCCAGGCTTTGTCCTTTCTGGGAACCAGAAAGTCTTGAGTAAAATCCTTGCCCTTGCTCCTGTGTTGGTACCTTTTTAATAGCTCATGTCCATGAGTGCTGTAATTTGTCTTTGAGCCTCTGCCCATTGATTTGGTGGCAGATTTGGGATTCATTTGAACTTTGGCAGAGTGTGAAAGTGGAACCTGTAACCTTGAGACACAATAATGAGAACCCATTTGTCTTTGGTGATCATTTGTCAATTGTAACTGAAAAGTGCCAGTTTTCCCCCCAAGAGAGAGATGGGAAGTCATTGGGGCTGTTTTTTATAAGGCTGAGGCCTGTCTTCCCCTTCTTTCTGGGTTGAAGCACCCCATTGTTGAGGCCTGTAAGTACCTTGTGGTTGACCTCTGCCTCTTGGACGTCTGTATCTGCCCCTTTGAGGTCTGTCTGAAACTGGAAATGAACAATTTTTTGTTGACCAATTTCTGCTAAATCGAGGAGGCTGAACCTGTAAGAAATCCTTCACCGTTTGCATAGATTTTGCTTTATCCTCCATTTTCTTTAATAGCTCTTCTGCCTTCACTCCAAATAAAACATCCTGCTGCAAAGGTGCATCCAATAATTTTGCTTTAACATGATCTGGTAAAGTCTGTTCTTTTAACCAAGCAGGTCTTCAAATGACAGACTAACTGCTGCTCTACAGGAGGCCTCTAAGGAATCAAAACCACATTGCAAAGTATGTTTTCCCACTTGTTCAGCTGCATGCAATAAATCCTGCATTTCCTTATAATTAGGAAGATCTGAATTTGGCAGCATTTTTTGTTTCAACTGAGGCATCAAATATTGCTGGTATTTAAGCATGTGAAACTGGCAATTTAAGGCTCTCATTGCTAAAGTTGCAGATGTATACACTTTCTTCCCCATCTGTCTAACGCTCTGGAATCTCTGTCAGAGGGGACTGGATTTTTTGCTGTAGAGGCCTTTACCCCTTTGGGACCCTGGGAAATAGTTTCAGGGTCAGTAACAGGGCTTTTATAAAGGAATTTGTGAGAGTCAGGGGACTAGTATCTGTCTGGCTTAACTGGAGCAGGAGGTAAAGAAATCAGGATTTAAACTGGATTCAGAATACACATCATCCACAATATCTAACACTGACGGAATAGCAAGGGGTCTGTGTTGAGGTAATAAAAGAAAATCTCTAAGCCTTTTCTTGGATTCTGAGTAATCCTGGCCCTCCCAATGGAAATGCTCCCGCATGGTATGTAAGGTTTCCCCAAAGGAGTAGTCCTCTGGTGGAGAGGCTGAAGGAATAGATTCCTCAGCATCAGAATCCTCATAAGGGGTTAAAGAGTATCCTTGGTCTGAGGATGAATCAGAGGAGATGGACACCTGGTCGGATGAGTCATACTCTGCATCCTGTCTAGGCCGTTTATCAGGGGGAGGGTGGGACCCCCTGATCAAAGTAATGAGGTCTTCGGCCATTTTGAGCATCTGTTTCTTAGGCATGGAGGCCTGTCCTGGTGAATGCTGAAGTTGTTTCTTAGTTTTAGATTTAGCAGAAGATTTAATGGTTAACTGAGTAGGCCTGAAAACACCATCTGAGGCTGGGGGTTGTTCAGCTACTCCGGAGCCCTCTGAAGGGTTAGTCTTGGTAGGCCGCAAGTCTGGTGTATCCAAAGGCCCAGCCATCTCCAAGTGGGAGTCAGAGCCGGCCTGTGGTTCCAAAGAAACAGCCGTCAGGGGCTGCGAAGGCACCTCGCTGAAAACCGGAGAACTGGCGACTGGCCTAGAAGAGGCTTCGTCGTCAGTTTTGGGCCTCGGATACCTGTCCTTGTCTTTGTGTTTTTTATGTAACCCGGTCATCGGTAGTTCCGACGGCATGGTGTAATTGAATTTTCTGCCAAAATAATGTCGGGCAAAATCAAACCGACGTTTAATAGTGCGCTTGTTAAACCTAGCACAAAACAGACAACATGTGACATCGTGGTCTGGGCCTAGGCATGGGATACATTAGGAATGGAAATCCATATGAGGTATTTGCTTCCCACAAGAAATACAATTATTAACTTATACTGACATCGGTCTGAGGCAAGAAAAAGTTTCCCTAATGGGGTACTTAGCTTTGGAGAAGACTTTGGTTCTGAATTCGGAATGAAAATCTCAGGAGTCGGCTGACCGGCACTTGCGAACTGCTTTTGTATCGGGCACCGCGCGGCAAGAAAGACTTAAGAAAATGGCGCCGGCTGCATTTTATATACCCCTGGCGCACTGACGTCAGGGAAGAAGCGACAGCAACCGACACCGGACCACGACTTTGGAACTCGGGTCAACTGCGGGACCGCCTGACGGCAGGATAACCCAAGTGTAATGACTGCAGCAGTGTAACATGATGAACATCATAACAGCTTTTAGTTCTAACAGGTTACAGAATTCATCCTGCTCAACGAGGAGGACAAACCCACAAGATAAGGAATGCTAGACTTGCTAAGACGGGTTGGGGGGATACTACTCCTGCTTGCATAAGTTAGGATTTAAAAAAAACAAAAAGTCTGTAAGCAGCTATACTGATGGTGTACAAGCAGATCGTTCATCAGTGCTGTGAAAGACTGGAGTCAGCGAATATACTCAGGCAGCTGGGAGAGACAGACAGTTGAAAGGGGACACGAATAAACAGCCAAGGGCCAGCTCTCCCATCCTAAATGGAGGAAGTAGGAAAATATCACTGTTTGAGTGACCTCTCGTATAAACTAGTAACCTCACAGTGCAACTATCTAATGTGGAACAATATCTAAACATCACTGTGTCCCTGGTCCACCTTGTAGGGATTCTGACTGACCATTACCACAAAATGATGGCACTCCACTCCTTGTCCAGTGCTCACTGTAGGATACGTGAACCCTGGATCTAGTAATCACACAGCAAAACATAGTCCCTGAAAAATCACAGGCCGTTTCAGCAAAGGGACATATCCAGGACTGATGGGAAAGAAGCTGTGGAGGTACCAAAAGAAAACAGACATGGTGTAAATGAATATAAGTGGAGGAAGCTGCAGGTTGGGAGGTTAATAAAAACTAAAATCAGACTAACAGTAAGCAAGGCAATATGCCCTATTAGCCTGAAGATGGATCGTGGATAGGTGAATAATCTGAGGAATAGCTACAGAGTTTGACTAATCTACAAGAGTCTTTTCAGAACAATCAGACTGGGCATCTTGGAGTTTAGTTTGAAGTTTAGACTTGGCTTTTCTAATTAGAAAGGGAACTTTGCTTCAACACTGAGAACTCGAGGTCTGATGACAAGCTAACCAGAACTTCCCACTCTGTAGTAACCTATTTACCTGCAGACTTGCAGTAGGCAGCTGTCTTCAATGCAAGGACAACTGAAGCCAACTTTAAGTCCCAGATTGTAGTTAGGTTACCTTCGAAGTCACACAAGTCAAGCATAGTCTGCTGAAAAACAAACAGTCTGAATAAAGATGGAAACATTCTTGGTATTCAGGACTAACAAAGATGAAAGTACAGTTTTGTACCTACCATAAATGTAGATGTCCGAGAGGAATGCATCTGCAGTCCTTACAAATGGGTTGTCCTGTCGTCAGGCAGCCCTTCGGTCGGCCGGATTCCAAAGTCTGGGTCTGGCTTCGGCTGGTGTCGCACTTCGCCCGACGTCATTGCGGCAGTTCTTTGGGTATAAAGGCATCAGCCGACGCCATTTTCCTCAGTGTTTCTTGCCCCAGATGCCAGGTGCCCTCTTGGATGGCTAAATTTGGATAAATGCCAAATATTCCAAATAGTAGAGAGCAAACACACAAAATAAGCATGTATGTACATATATACAAACAAATACACCATAATAGATCCCCCCCAAGCTAGCTGAAGATTGGTAAGTACCCTAGGAGTACCTCAGAGGGGAAGGGGGGTGGGTAATCCTGACTGCAGATGCATTCCTCTCGGACATCTACATTTATGGTAGGTACAAAACTGTACTATGTCCTTCAAGGATGCATCTGCAGTCCTTACAAATGGGTAGAATACCATAGCTAGACTAGGGAGGAGGAAATGAGAGTAGATTATGGTGTAGTTAGTATCCCTTGCAAAACAGCAGTGGCAAAGCCAGCACGGGATCTAGAGTATAGAGGTAAATTATAATGCTTGGCAAAAGTATGCACGGAGGTCCAAGTAGCAGCCTCTATAATGTCCTTGGTAGCCACTCCTCGTAAGAAAGCTGTGGTAGTGGCTGTAGCCCTTGTGGAGTGAGGCCTGATGTTCTCTGGAGTTTTCTTTCCATGGTAGGAGTAACAAAATCTAATGCAATTTCCTATCCATTTGGAGATTGTCTGTTTAGAAATTGGCTTTCCTTCCTTTCCTGTTGCATATGCTACCAGAAGCTGGTCAGTTTTTCTATTGTTTTTTGTCCTGTCCAGGTAGTAGCGTAATTGTCTGTGTACATCCAAGGTATGCAAGAGCTTTTCTCCCCTGTTCTGTGGATTGGAGAAGAATGTTGGAAGGTGGATAGCCTGATTTAAAGAGACTCTGGATACCACCTTAGGCATAAATGTAGGATTTGTTCTTAAGGACACTATCTTGATGGAAGATCAGGAAGGGTTGTACTGCCATTAATGCCTGTAGTTCAGAGACCCTTCTTGCTGAAGTTATTGCCAGCAGGAAAGCAGTCTTCCAGGATAAGTATTGCAATTCTGATGTAGCTGCTGGTTCGAAAGGAGGTAGAGTCAGTTTTTCTAGCACAAAGTTCAAGTCCCATGCTGGCAATGGAGGTTTCCTGGGAGGTTTTACATTTTAATTCCTCTCAGAAACTGTCTGAGCAGAGGATGCGAGAAGACAGGAGGATCCAAGCTGTATTCTGCTGAAATAGCTGATGCATGTATCTTGATGGAGGAATAGGACAGGCCTGTATGAAAAGCTCCGCCAAGTACTCCAGGATGTTGGCTATGTTCACCAGTGTCACATCTTGGCCCTTTGCAGTACTCCAGATGAGATATCTTTTCCATTTTGCTGCATAATTCTTTCTTGTTGAAGGTCTACGAGCCTCCAGGATTATGTCTTTAACCCTTTGGGATAAATTTGGGTTAATTGCTGTTATGTAATGTTCCAGGCAGTTAGCTGCAGAGTTTTAGGTTTGGATGCAGGATGTTGTAGTTGTTCTGTGTCAGCAGTAATGGGATCAGGGCAGTGTCCATATTTGTTCCCAGACATGCTCCTCAGCAGTGGATACCAATGTTGTCTTGGCCAGTCTGGGGCTATCAGAATGATCCTCGGACGTTCCTCTTTGATCTTGAGAAGCACCTTGTGCATCAAAGGAAGTGGTGGGAATGCGATGCTGTCAGGTTTTTCCAACTGAAGGATAGAGAGTCCACCTTCCAAGCAAGTGGGTGGTAAGTCCTTGTGCAGAATTTCTTCAACTGGTGATTGAGTGGGGATGCAAACAAGTCTATTTGTGGTAATCCCCATTCTCTTGTGATGGTTTTGAAGATGTCCGGATGCAGCATCCATTCGTGGGCATCTGTTGTAGTTCTGCTTAATATGTCTGCTAGAATGTTTTCCTTCCCTGGTACATAAATTGACTGTAACTGAATGTTGTAGCTCAGAGCCACATCCCATAGGTCCAGTGCCAACCGGCATAGAGGGTATGAGTGTGTGCCTCCCTGTTTGTTGATGTACCACATAACCGTGGTGTTGTCTGTCCTTATCAACTGGCCTTCTTGGAGAATAGGTCTGAATGCCTGGATTGCCAATTTTACTGCCATCATTTCTTTTAGATTTATGTGCAGGTGCAGATGCAGCTGGTCTTGAGTCCATAGGCCTTGAATGCACTTGCCCATCATGTGTGCCCCCCAACCGAGGTCCGAGGCATCTGTCGTGATGGTTTGTCTTGGTTGACTTTTGCAGAAGGGCAGTCCTGTGTTTGATTGACAGGCCCGAGCCCACCATAAGAACTCTTGCTTCAGGCATGGGATCATTGGAATTTTTGTTTCTAGGCTGTGCTTGTGCTGAGACCACAAATTCTTTAGGTACCACTGTAGCTTTCTCATATGCAGCCTGGCATGAGGGACCAGTATTATGCAGGATGCCATGAAGCCTAGAGCTTGTAGCACTTTTCTTGCAGTTAGATGTCTCTGCTTTGTTAATGCCAAGAAGTAGAGAGGAAGTTGCTCTTTCTTTTCTGTGGTTAGAAATGCCATTTGTTTTGATGTGTCCAATTCTGCACCCAGAAAGGTTATTCTTTGGGATGGAATCAGTCTTGACTTTTTTGTATTGACTGTATATCCCAGGGCTTGCAGCAGGTAAATGACTCTTTGTAAGTCTCCTGTTAGTTTGTTTTTGTTGTCCGCTTGTATCAGGCAGTCGTCCAGGTAGGGATAGATTTGAATTCCCTGAAGTCTGCAATGAGCGATTACTGATGCCAGGCATTTCGTGAACACTCTGGGCGCAGTAGATAAGCCAAAGGGCAATGCTGAGAATTGATAATGCTCTGATCCTGCAAGAAATCTGAGGAATCTTCTACAAATTGGTCTTATGGGGACGTGCAGGTATGCCTCCTTGAGATCTGGAGTTACCAGCCAAGAATCCTTGCCCAGCATGGGAAGAAGCTGCTGTAGGGTCAGCATTTTTAATTTTGGAACAATGAGGAATGTGTTTAAAGCGGACAGGTCTAGAATAGGCCTTCATTTGTTTTCCTTTCTTGGTACCAGGAAGAGCCTGGAGTAAAATCCCTTCCCTTGCTCCGAAAATGGTACCTTTTCTACAGCTCTCATTCTTAATAATTGAGATATTTGTTTTAGAGCTTCTGTCCTTTGAGAAGGTGGTAGGTTTGGCATTCCTCTCTTTCCTGGTAGTGTATAGAAATGGAACCTGTAACCTTTGTCTATAGTCTGCAAAATCCATTTTTCTCTTGTAATGCAGTGCCAGTTTTTTGAAAATAATGATAGCTTTCCGCCTAAGGGTGCTTCTAGTTGTTCCCTGGTAGGCGGTGACATCGCCAAGTCACTGTGATTGAGTTGTTGTAGTGGTGGTGGCTGTATCGGTGCCTCGTTGGTTGTTACCCTGCCACTGGCGACCCCTGTAGGCACCCCTGGATTGGTTTCTGCCTCTAGAGCGTCTATTCCTGCCTCTTTGTGTCTTAGAGGAGTCCGGAAAGGACCAATTTTTGGAGGGCCAGTTCCTGCTAAACCTTGGAGGTTGAACTTGTAAGAAATCTTTGACTGTTTGCACAGATTTTGCTTTCTCTTCCATCTTTTTTAGTACCTGCTGTGGGGCACCAAATAAATTGACCTTGTCCATAGGTGCATCCAAAAGCTTAGATTTGACATGGTCTGGTAAAACCTGTTCTTTCAACCATGCATGTCTCCTGATAACTGTGCCAGTCATGGCTGATCTAAAGGAAGCCTCCAGTGCATCATAGCCACATTTTAAAGAATGGTTACTAACTTGCTGTATGTTATGTACCATTTCTAGAATATACTTTTATCTAAAGATTCTTCAGAGGACAGCTTTTAGTCAACTGGTCAAGCATAAACTCTTGATATTGAATCATATGAAATTGGCAGTTCAAAGCTCTAGCTGACAAAGTAGCAGAGGTGTAAACTTTTTTACCCCATCTCTCTAAGGACCTTGAATCCCTTTCAGAGGGGAGGGGGTTTTTAGAAGAAGTAGCTGCTACAGCTTTTGGGCCCTGGGAGATAGTCTCTGGATCTGCAAAAGGAGCCTTATATAAGTGGTGATGAGTGTCCGGGACCCTGTAGTACCTATCGGGCTTAGCAGGGGCCGGAGGTAAAGTATCAGGAGCAGTGCAAGCATCATTAAATGCATCATCAACAACAGATAGGCCCCTAGCTATACCTCCAGTTCTATGCTGTGGCAAGTGTAGAAAGGTCCTAAGCCTTTTTCTAGAGTCTGAGAAATCTTGGCCCTGCCACTGAAATTGTTCCCTCATAGCATGCAAGGTTTCCCCAAAGGAAAATTCCTCAGGAGGGGAGGCTGAAGGGATGGACTCCTCAGCATCAGAGTCTTCGTAAGGAGAATAAGAAGCCTCAGGAGGGTCTGTATGATCTGAGTCATCAGAGGAATCATCTGTGGCTACTGGCTCAGGGGGCTCTGCTCTAGGCCTCTTTTCTGGGGGAGGGAGAGAGGCCCTGTCTGGATGAGACTGGGATCCCCGAATTAAAGAGATGAGATCCTCTGCCAAAGAAAGCATATGGGAGCTGGTGCTGGGCCTGTGAGAGGGGTGCTTGGCAGGCACAGGTTTTGAAGCTTTGGCTGCTTTAGCCCTGGCAAAGGCCTTAATAGACATAGCAGGAGGAGGCCTAGCAGCTCCACGTGCAGGGGTAGAAATATCTAGGGGAATGGTGTCTGATAGATCCTGTGAAATCGCAACAGAAGGTTGGATTTCAGAAGCCGTTTCTACCAGGATAGAAGAGGCCTCGGTAGAAGGCAAGTTATCGGCTGAAGAAATAACCGCTTGCTCGGTTTCGGCCGAAACCGAGACACTCGTGGTTTGCTTAACCGCGGTTTCAGCCGAAACCGCGGACCGCGAGTGTCGGTCCTTTTCTTTGCGCTTTTTGGTTATTTGCGTAGTCGGAGGATCCGACGGCATAATGTAGGCAAAATCGGAGCCGAAAATCTGTTCAGCAAAGTCCGAGCGACGTCTAAGCGTCCGTCGGTTAAAAGAAGCACAGGCTAGACAAGCTGCTACGTCGTGGTCTGGGCCTAAACAATGTATGCAATAGGAGTGGAAATCTTTATGAGGTATTTGTTTCCCACAAGATAAACAGTTATTAACTTTCTCTGACATCGGCTGAGGCAAGAAAGAGTCCCCAACGGGGTACTTAGCTTTATAGAAGTCTTCGAAGTAGTATTCGGTAGTAGTAATCTCTGGATCTGACCGACCGGCACTTGCGAACAGCTTCTGCTTCGGGCGCCACACGGCAAGAAAGACGGAGGAAAATGGCGTCGGCTGATGCCTTTATACCCGAAGAACTGCCGCAATGACGTCGGGTGAAGTGCGACACCAGCCGAAGCCAGACCCAGACTTTGGAATCCGGCCGACCGAAGGGCTGCCTGACGACAGGACAACCCATTTGTAAGGACTGCAGATGCATCCTTGAAGGACATCCAAAGATTCACACATTCAACAAGACTCATCAGGACAACATCTGTAGAAGAAAAATGCAACTCACAGGTTTCTGGAATAAACTCAGAATTTGTCTTTTGTTAAATAAAAAAAACAGGAGTTACAACACTGTGTAACTGAGTAATTGGAAAGTATATTGCTGCATCAACCCACTAACTGAAAGAGCATTTTTTTGAGAACAGCAGTCCCCAGAGTCAAGTAGTGTTAAACAGTATGCCTGGAGGAAATTTAATTGGAGAAAGAGAGAGAGAGAGCGCGAGTGACAGTGAGATAGAGTTCCTATCTGCACAATGGATGATACCAGTAATGCAAGTATTCATTCGTCTCATAAGTGAGGGATGGCACAGTGATACTGCTGACACACAGTACTTAAGTTCTCCAGTTCAGTTCTCACAATTGTGGTACCTTTTGTGCAAAGACTGCAACAGGACACTCAAGTTTCCTACTGCATCTCAAAGATGTGCCACCGAGGACACTGGTCATAATTGTGTGCGAGCGAGCAGTAAGTACATCCTGCCATGGGTTATTGCCTCTTTCAGGATTAGTTCCGGTCTTACATCCACCAAGTATCAGGTAATACGCCAGCTTCACCACAACCCCAAAAGGGATTAAGTAATAAAAGAATGATTAAATGAAGGACAGATACTAGAAATTTTCCTTTCAATGTGTTACACTGAAAAATCTAGGTAGTATTGAACAGCTATTCAGCTGCCTTTTGGATTGGAGACGCATGCTGTAATAGTAAAATGCAGAGAATCTAAGAATAATCTGTCTACTTTTTTCCTGCAAAAGGAGACATGCCAAATTATCTAGTTCACTTCAAATGCAGTAATCTCTTGGAAATATGCCAAGGGAGAAGACCGCTTCCTACAATAATTTTTACATTTTTCACATGCAATCTAGCTGCACTGGTCATTCACACTAAAGGACGTAATCACAACCTTTTTTTAAACTTTACAACACACCCACTTTAGTGAAATGGCCAAGTATTACCCCATATGAGGGTGCTCTAATTACACACCACAGGCCACTCGAATGAAACTTAAAAGTATACCTTTATTTGCTCATAATAAAACAAACCAGCTCCTCAGCTTAGGACTGTTTTACAGTACGTGGTAATTCTTAGAGATACATGCAGCAAAAAAGTAAGACCACACCAAAACAAGCAATGCAGAGGGGCAGAACTGATGGTCAGCTGCGAGCACACAAATGAGATACAAAAACACAAGCACTGAAACATTCTATTCCCATACTGTCTACACGCTCTCTAAACCAATTCATTATTTTCAGTGTCAACTCTGTTGTTCTGCATCCACCTGTGAATGTCGACTATGTACAAAGAGGCTGTACCAACCCTTACTGTGCTTTTGTTTCGCTTCTTTGCGTTTGCCAGCTAAGCAAACATCACTCATCTTCTGTCAGACACAGCACCCAGAAAAGTTTTACCTGCAACTTTTGCCAAACTGTATGAACCACAGGTATCCTACTTGTCCTTTTAAGGCTGCTGTAGCCATGTAGTCAGTGTGGTCTAGTACACCATGCATGTTATTCACTGCCTGCAATGTTATAATTATTTTCAACCTAATGTTCTACCAGTAGAGTCAGCATGCTCCAGAATGACATTCATGGTAAGGCATAATATGCTTTTACAACACCTTCTTTGATTGATCTTAACTCTTAAGGTTCTTACCAGCACTAACAGTCAAGTTATTAGCTTAATATTCTCTATACCCAAACCCCCTTGGTTGCCATTTTACAGTCATAGCAATGGCTGCTCTATCTCCCGAGGTATAACAACTTCTGTGCATCAAAAAGCACCTCAGCCACACTGTAAATATTGTTCTAGCCCAGAAAATGATTATCTGCTATCCTCTTGTGACAGTTATCATAGAGATCAACAAATGCAGCTTCAGATTGATGCTTTCTATATCATTCATGCATATATGGGTATATACGCGAAAGACATCATGATGTGTACATATCTATTTCTGCATTACTCATTCACTCTGAGCTGTAAAATGTTTAGAATATACTAAATACTATACTGAACACTGCCTCCTTGGTATCCCTACAAATGGAGCAATGACTAGTGATGACAACTTGTCAATAAGATATAAACAAAGTTTACAAAGATCTCAATGAATCAAGAAACACATTTGCCACTGAAACTGAACAATCACTCTCCAAAACACTAACAAGACTTTAAAATACCAACATTCTGAAGCTTTCACTTGATAAAAATGCAGCCTGAAACTTCTACCTCAGTGACTAAACGCTGGGAGAAGGTGTGCCAGAAAGCAATTAAAAGTACTAAAATTAGAGAAGCATTAGAGAAACAGGTCAGAACAGTTGTGAAATATGTAACCTAATTAAGGAGTTTAGTTTTTTTGCTCTCTGCCTTCTCTTCAGTCAAAGGTTCCTTCAAATCTAATGTTCATACTTAATCCTCTGGAAGAATCCACTCCAAAGAACAGTTTACAAAACAACAAAATGTGTAAGTGCGTGTGTGTGTTATCTATATATAGATACAGATATATGACACACACAACATATATATATGTGTGTGTGTATGTATAAAAAAAATTGTATAACTTTATAAAAAAAATATATATATATACACACACACACACACACACACATACATGCAAGTGTATAACGGGTGTATGTATACACACACAACTATATATATATATATATATATATATATAGATATAGATATATATATATATATATATATATATACACACACACACATATATATATATATATATATATATATATATATACACACACACACATATATATATATATATATATACACACACACACATATATATATATATATATATATATATATATATATACATACACACACACACACATATACATACATACACACACACACACACACACACACACACACACACACACATATATACATATATATATATATATATATATATATATATATATATATATATATAACAAAAACACACACATACATATATAAAGAAATTAATAAGAATTTGTTATGAATAGATATCCAAAAATATACGAAAAAGTAATTGCAATAAACCATTAGGGATAGACTATTTTGGGAAATGGTATACCATAACATAACCAAAAACAATAATAAAATTAACACCACAGAACAATCGGTAATATCTGTACCACAATTTTATAATTTATTTTGGACTCTCCTGTACCAAGAAGCTAAATTAAATGGAATGCAAATACCTTTTTCAGTATTTTGCAAGTGTAACCACACCTACAGTTCATACATATTCTTCTGCCAAAAGCAATTTCAATTTGAGGGCTGACAAACTTATCAAATATTACCATGGAAACGGTGACTGAAAGGGAAAGAGGTACAGTGGAAGGAGGGTGGGAAAGTTTCTGTAAATGCTGTGGTAGCCTCCTATTATGGTTCATGTCTTGTTCCACAATGCTATATACATCATGCCTTGAGAAAAACTACTACAGAGTCAAACACTTAAAAGGCAACCTATATCACAGAATCTGGAAAGTAGTTTTTATCCAAAGGCATTTGTACAAGATCTATGGCATCACATTTTGATTGTGGGTTTGCATCCTGTGATCGAATGGCTATTCAGCGACTAACCATTCATCGAACAGAGAATTTTAATTAAGGCAAACCAGCTGTTGGCCACCATCTGTAATTTGCCCTTTTCCCCACTGAAGTGTGATCTCAAAGTTGGTATATTTAGTTAGGGGGGTGGGGGGGCACAGCCCCCCATCTTGGTAGGTTTTAAATTTTAATGGGCGCTTAGTTGGCCCACCGTTGGTTTGCCCTAGTTAAAATTAGTCATTCGATGAATAGTGGCTTCAATAAACAAGTGTTCAATGAATTGCTTTTCACTGAACAGCCATTTGATAAATTGATACAGACCCGTTGCTGGTAAAAGGATTTTTTTTTTAATATACAGTTGCAATGACTACTATCTGAACAAAATGGAGTTAAAAGCCTATTATACTTTTTTATGTTGGAACATATCATTTGAAAATCACATGGAAAACCTTACAAATATGGACATCTGGTCCGACTTCCATGCAGCTCTAATGTTCATCAAAATATTGGATACCTATTAACACACAGTATATACAGGCCTGTTCCTCCTAAATGGTTCCTTCAGAATATCAAATTGGAATACTTATGGCTTTATTTATTATAAGAGCTGAAAATAATTCAGTCACAAAGAAAAGCTTTCCTCAAAGATGAACTACGCCTTGAGAATAACTTGTACAGGGCCTATTCACACTTCGGTATCCTTTGGCCTGGAAGTGCTTCTGTTTGATCTAAAAGCTAGCAGGAGCAAGCTCTATAACAGAAAATGAATTCCACAGAATAATGATTGATTGGAGAATAGCTAACTTCTCTGTTAAAGATTTGCCTTAGAGAGGATATAATGCCCACATATGAGATGGGGAGAAAATGCCAGACTAGACGAAATGTCATCAAAATCTTCTGCTATGATAGGGAGAGATGTCTTTATGGTAAGCTTGTTAATACAGTGACAGTATGGAGATATAAAGTCACAACTGACTAAGCTATTTCAAATCTTTTAGGTCAGTGACAACAGGTTTTTGTCACCTGAAATTCTGGATGTTAAATTTTGCAAAACATAATTACCCAATGAAAGACTATCTGGCTTCTACTCTTGGATACAGTTTCTTAGGTATAGTTGTGCAAGTACACACTCACTATGAAATTAGATGTCCAGATAGATTTACCTTACTAGGAATTCATTAAATTACTACAAAACAACCTGACTTGAATGTTAGACCCTTGAGCTATTTTAAGAAGTTGATTCAGCTCAAGGCAAGAGGATGCAAAATTATGGCATGGCAATAAAAAAAGAACATCATGCACCCCCACTCTACTCCTTTTTGGTCCCAGGAAACAGAAATGGAGCAGGATATCAACAAACGTTCGAGAATGGCTAAAGGAGTCTAGATGGTCAAAACCATTTAGATAATGCTGAGAATTAAGGCAATGAGTTGCCAATGACCCACTTGTAATCAAGTGCTCGATTCCTTACACTTCTATTTGCCTACTATGTGACTTTGAGCAAGTCATATGACCAGACAGTGCTTCCAAGTTATCCCAGAGAAGGAATACTAGACTCTAGTGGGTTTACCTATTTAACAAGCACACTAAGACAAAAGGATGCCAAAACACCAAAACATTATTATAACAAACTGAAAATGTCTGTACTGGTAGTAAGTCAACATTATAAAAAGATATCTACTCAGGTGGTCAACTGCAAAAAGTGACTTGTTTTTGGTGTCCAGCTTCACATTAGATAAAAACTGGGCGACCACATTTCCTATATTGTGAAAAACTCCCAATGAACCTTAGGAGACTTATTATATTAAGCTGTTCATTACACTTGAATTTTGTTTTAAACTCATGAATTCTCTACTTCTTCCCTAGACTATTCTATGGAACTTTTAGTTATGTACTTACCATAACGATAGACGTATGTGATCCATCTCGCCTGCATTCATAACTGATGGGCTCGGAGCAGAGAATCGGCTCTGACTCGGCCGATACACTAGCACGAAGTCTCTCATTGGCTGGGCCAACCCCTTATCCCAGGAGGCACCACGCCCAAACCCCCAGATCTTGTTTGCTCCACAACTCACCCACATGTGCCAATCCGACTGCACAACAGTGTTTCCTCCAGATCCAACAGGTAGGGGGAAGGAGGGCGGGTACGTAAGAATGTAGGCGAGATGGATCACATACATCTATCGTTATGGTAAGTACATAACTAAAATATGTAATGCGATTCTATCTCGCCTACATTCATAACTGATGGTACAGCGTCCCTAGCACCTAGATCCTGGGAGGCTCACTGGAAAACACTCCTGAGCACTGTGGAACCAAAGGACGCCCGACCCCTAGAGGCCACGTCTAGTTTGTAATGAGAAATAAATGTATGTGAAGAAGCCCAAGTGTCCGCTGCACATATCTCATCCACAGACAGTCTGGCATGGAAGGCCACTGAAGTTGCCACAGCCCTAGTAGAATGCGCTCTAACTGGAAATGGAAGGTCCCTTCCTGTTGATGCATAAATAAATGAAACACGATCCCTAATACACCTAGCGATAGTGGTCTTAGTTACTGCTTTGCCAATCCTGTTATTCGCAAAGGCCACAAACAACTGGTCTGATTTCCTCTGCTGCTGTGTCCTATCCAAGTAAAACCTCAGTTGTCTATGCACATCCAACTGATGAAGTCTGTATTCTGCCTTGTTGGAAAATTTCGGAAAGAAAACTGGTAGCTCTATAGATTGCTGCAGACAAAGAGCAGAAGAAACCTTCGGAAGAAATGACGGGTTTAGTCTTAGAGATACTCTATATCCTTGTGAAAGATCAGATAAGGAGGCTTGACAGAAAGGGCTTGAAGCCCCGAAATCCTTCTGGCTGAAGTAATAGCTACCAAGAAGGCAGTCTTCCAAGATAAGAACTTTTGCTCACAAGTGGCCGCTGGCTCGAAGGGATGAGACGTCAAGGCTCCTAAAACTAGATTCAAATCCCATGGCAAAACAGGTTGCGACACCGGGGGGCGAAGCAACCAAGCTCCCTTGAGAAAGGTCTTACACAAGTTATGACTCATGAGTGAAGGCTCAAAGGCAACATGATAATTAGAAATCGCTGTCAATTGGACTTTAAGCGTGGAGACAGCGGAACCCTGTTTAAAAAGAGTTACCAAAAAATCTAATACTGCCGACACCAGGGCGGTCAGAAGGTCAAGGTTGTGCCGCTGGGCCCAAATGGCAAACCTTTTCCATTTATTAGAATATATCTCCTTAGTGGAAGCTCTGTGAGAAGAAGACAGAATCCGAACCACCTCAGGCGAAAGGATATGGTGTCTGACTAAGGTCGGAAGTGGAGCAGCCAAGCCGCTAGCTTGAGAGTTCGCAGTGATAGGTGGGCCTGACCTGACTGAAGAGTCAGGAGGTCTGGAACTGGGTCCAGAATCCAAGGATCCTTCACTGCATACTTCCGAAGGAAGGGAAACCAAACTTGGTGGGGCCAGTGTGGTGCGATCAAAATCATGCTGCTTCTCAAGCAGATCGCCTTCTGAATCACCTTTGGCAGTAGAGGGACCGGAGGGAAGGCGTAGAGCAGACCGGAGGGCCAATTGTTGCCTAGAGCGTCCCTGAGGGCCTCGCCTTGGGGGGAATCAGGGAGAAGAAATTGCTGCACTTTGCATTCCAGGGGCTGGCGAAAAGGTCGCAGCAGGGGAACCCCCACTTGGAGAAGATCCGAGCCGCTACTTTGTCATTCAGGGACCACTTGTGAGGCATCAGAATAACTCTGCTCAGCCTGTCTATCACATTGGACTTCCCCAGAATGTGCGTTGCCACTAGAAATCTCTGGGAAGCGATCGCCCAGTTCCACACTCTCATGGCTTCTCTGCCAAGAGGATAATACCTGGTTCCTCCCTGCTTGTTCAGGTACCATACTACTGCCATATTGTCTGAGAAGATTGCAATGGTACCCTTGGGAAGAGAGCTGTTAAATGCCTGCAACGCTAGAAGCACTGCCCTCATTTCCAGAACATTGATATGTAAGTGGGTTTCGTGATCTTGCCACGTGCCTTGAACCGTCCTGCCCACATAATACCCCCCCACCCTATCTGGGAGGCGTCCGTGGTCACTGTGGCAATGGGGGAGGGGGGGCAGAAGAGTTTCCCCTGGTTCAGGTTGGAGGAGAGGAGCCACCAACGAAGATCTCGCCGGCACGTTTCTGAGATGAGAATCGGGTAGGACAATGGCAGATCTTGGTATGACCACTGGGTCAACAGGAGCCATTTAAGAATTCGCATGTGCAATCTTGCCAGAGGGACCAGAAGAATAGCGGCCGCCATCGACCCCAAAAACTGTAGGACCATCCTGGCTGGGGCTTTCCTTTGGGGTAGTAAGGCTAGGACTTGGTGCTGTAGTATCTTTATCCTCTCTGTTGGAAGGAATGCTTGCATCTCTACAGAGTCTAGCTCTGTGCCTATAAAGGCAACATGCTGTGATGGCAGCAATACAGACTTTTCCCAGTTGAATGTAATTCCTAATAGATGTCCCAACTCGATGGTAGCACTCACGGCTTGAGTAAGAAGATGCCTGGTGGGGACGGTGAGGAGCCAGTCTAGATACGGAAACACCTGGAATCCCAGACTTCTCAGCTGAGCCGTCACCACTGCCAGACATTTGGTAAACACCCTGGGGGCTGTGGTGAGACCAAAGAGCAGGGCCCAGAACTGGAAGTGACTGGCTCCTAAGCGGAAGCATAAATGTATCCTGGACACCCTGTTTATCTTGATGTGATAATAGGCGTCCTTGAGATCGATGGAGCACATCCATACTCCTTTTTCCAGCAATGGGAAAATGGATTGCAACGTGACCATCCGGAACTTGGACTTCTTTACGAAGCAGTTTAGGTGGCTGAGATCCAGAATGGGTTTCGAGTCCCCGGTTCTTTTCGGCACCAAAAATAACCTTAAGTAAGTTCCTAATCCGGTCTGGTCTGTGGGGACTGGCTGGAGGACTCCCTTTCCGAGCAGCTTTGTGACCTCTATGGCTGCTTGATCCAGTTGACTGGGTGGCACGTCCGGGATTTTCCTTGACGGTGGAGGGGGACGGATAAAGGCAATGGTGTAACCTCCGGCGATGATACGAAGCACCCAGTGATCCCGAGTGATGGAACCCCAGGCCCTTGGATGTGCCGAGAAGCACCCACTGATCCCGAGTGATGGAACCCCAGGCCCTTGGATGTGCCGAGAATCGACCCCCGACTGGCTCCGGAGACGCACAGTCAGGCAGTCCCTCAGGGACGCTGGAAGGAGGAACCACGAAAGGATTCGCAGTCTCCTGAGTTGCGGGGGCCTCCACCGCCTCTAGGGCGACATCTTCCAGAATAATCCTCCCCCTGCCTCTGGAAGGGGGGGGGGTCACTGATGGGCAGGGAAAGACTTTTAGGACTTTCTGAACCACATCTTTCCTCCCCTCTGAGCTTTGGGATAAGGTCTAGAGGGAAGCGAAAAATGGGCCCCAACGGTAGACAAAGTCTTACCCTCCTGCTCACATCTAGTGAGTGTGTCTTTCACCTTGGGTCCAAAGAGAGAGGACCCATTGAATGGAGCAGTCAGTGAAGAAAGACTTGAATGCCTCTGCAAAGTGACACAAGTGCATCCAGGCTTGCCTCCTAAGGGCTACACCCGAACTCGCTGCCCTACCCGTCCCTTCGGCTGCATACGATATGAGCCTCATGGACAAGTTAACAATCGACGAAAGGGTAGACAGCTGGGCGTTGACAGACTGCGTCAACACCTCAGGCACGTTACCAGACAGGGTATCTCCCAACTCCTTTATGAGATCCCTTTGGAGCCTCGTAAAGTGACATAAATAATTCAGCGATCACAGAGTAAAGGTCGCTAAAGTCAGGGTACGCTTCCCGTACCTATCCATGCTCCTGGACTCCTTGTTGGGAGAATGGCTAGAAGTAGATGCCTCTGCCACATCCTGCTGGGTGGCAGACGCCACCACCATAACATCAACCGGAACTCCCTTGGTTAGAAACTCCTTGCTAGGGGGTGCAGATAAAAACTTGCTGGGGCGAGAAGGAACTGGCTCCACAGAATCAAGGTGTTCCCACACCCTTCGACAAATAAGGTCCAGTAACTCATCGAAGGGTGGAGACACCCAGGAGGTGGAGGGTTGGGCTCCGAAGACCTTGAGGAAGACCGACTCCTCCGCGGAAGGGGTTTTGGATGGCCAGTCAACCCTCTGTTTCAAGATCTTCAGGATATCGGAGAACGTGACATCGTCAGAGGACGACTTAGGGGACCCTTCCGCATCATCAAAGTCAGTGTCAGAGGTGACAGACTCATCTGGAGAGTCTATGCGTTTCCTCTTGCACAATTTTTTCCTGGGGGGCTCTTCAGGCACGAACTCTGAAGGCTCCTCGGAAAACAGGGGACCACACAAAGAGGAATCCTCAGGCCTAGGAGCCGTGCTGTCCGAAGACAGGGGGGGCACCAGAAGCTCTAGTCACCGTGTCTAGGGAAGGAGTCACAGATTCAGGTGAAGTCACTAGAGACTTGGCCAGCGCGCTCCTCATAACTTCGAAGGCGGGCCCACCAGAATCTGAGGAGAGGCCCGCCTCCGAGACCATGACCGGTGTCAGGGTTCCCCTAGCCGAGGCGCCAAGAGGGAGACTCGGGGCCGAAACCAGAAGCCCCGACGAATCCCCCTCGGGCCCGGCTGAGGACACCCGAGAACTGAAACCTCTGGAAGGCACAGAAAGGGTTGGAGCTGAAGTCGGTGCCGACAGACTAGCAGTGGGTCTCGGAACCGACTCAAGGACTTCACCCGACTCTACGAACTCAGACGACACCATGGTTGTCAGAGGAGGAATAAACGGTATCGAAAGGGCTGGCTCCGGGGCCGACTGGGCCGGAGCCAAAAATAATTTGGATAAGACAGGTGACTGGAGGAGCCTCTGGACCACCCTATCTACATCCGAATCTGAAAGCCTGGAGGACCTGGAGGAAACAGAAGGGGGCCGAGAAACTTTTTCTATCGGCTCCAAGACAAAGCTAGGAGGCCGGCTCCGAATCGGCTTCAAAAGGATCGGAGCCGAAGCAGACTCGACCAGAACAGAGACCCCTTTCGGCGTCGACTGTTCAGGAGCCGACGAAACTGACCCCAGAGCCAGAACACTCTCCTGCGGCTCCGAGACCAATGGAGCTGAAGAAGGAGACCCAGATTTAGATTCTCTATCCTGCGGCTCCGAAATCAGTGGAGCCGAAGAAGGGGACAGAGTACCTGATCTCTCATCCCGAGACTCCAAAACCAGTGGATCCAAGGAAGGAGACCCAGATTTAGATCCTCTATCCTGCGGCTCAGAGGCCAGTGGAGCCGAGGAAGGGGACACAGATTTAGCTCTCTTTGCAGGCGGCTCTGACGGACTTGTCGGAACCGAAGACGTCTTTTGCTTCGATTTTGAGGAGGGAGAAGAAGCCAAAGCTTCCTTGAAGGCTGGCTTGATCAAACCTTTCAGGATAAGCTTATTGTTTCTCTCATGTAGGACACGAGAGGAGAAGGCATGGCAAACACTGCAAGATTCTCGCAAGTGTTTAGCCCCTACACAATAAACACAGATGGCGTGGCCATCTGTCAACGACATCTTGTAATTGCATTTTGAACATTTTTTAAAGCCCGATGGCTTATGTTCCTTTTCTTTGCCAGACATACTAACTGTAACACACTCAACACACAAGGAGGGAAGAGCTCTAACTTAAACGCTCGACAAGAGATAGGGCAAAGGCCCTCTAACTCAAACGGGCCTAGCCCGCCAAACAGAAGGAATTACCACAACAATGCAAAAAGACAAACACAGTCAATCACAATGGAACTAACAAGATAGCTATTAAAATAGCTGTTTGAGCATAAATTTTAAAGCTAACTGCCAAAAACGAGACCAAAAGGCCAAAAAAAGAAGGGTACTTAGCCACAGCCAAGTCGAGACCACGTCGTTACTCTAGGAGTGGCAAACGAGATCTGGGGGTTTGGGCGTGGTGCATCCTGGGATAAGGGGTTGGCCCAGCCAATGAGAGACTTCGTGCTAGTGTATCGGCCGAGTCGGAGCCGATTCTCGGCTCTGAGCCAATCAGTTATGAATGTAGGCGAGATAGGATCGCATTACATCAGCAATATATACTTAACCTTGTTCTGTGATTAGTACAACTGAGCGGACGGATCACTCAGCAAGCAAAATTGTCTATGGGACCACAAGAGCACTATAATCACTAAAAGGTCTTGTAAGGAATGAACTACAGAACTATTTAAAATATTGCAGCTCCATTGTCCATTTAAAATCCTTCACAGCCACAGTACAGTCTTACTTTCCAATTTTGTTAAGATTCATTCTCCCCTCTCATGAGTACATCAGCCAACTACAACCAGTCAATCACTTAGCTTTGGATAAGAGCAATAACTCGTTTGGGGATGGCCTATTTTGAAGTCTACCTCTCTAGAAGTCCAGAATTCACTTTCTGGCATTAAAGACTACAAAGTTCTGGTGATTTCAAGAATAAAGCAAGACCCTAGTTTTAAATGGAAAATAACTGTGGGTGCAGTGAGGGAAATACATTTCCTCATTAGACTTGTATAGTGATTAATCACTTGATACAAATGTCAGGTGCAACACTGTGTGTGTGTGAGAGAGACAGAGAGAGAGTTAGGAGCGTTTTACATGGGCACTCAAAGCCTATGGTCCTAGGTTCATTTTGCTTTGATGCTATTCATATAATGCTTAGTGTGTGTGTGTGTGTGTATGTATGTGTGTATGTATGTGTGTGTGTATGTGTGTGTATATATATATATATATATATATATATATATAAAATCTCAGGGACAAAGTTTTGTACGTTAAAAAAGTTTTACATGGTTGCTTGTATTATTTGCTCTTTTTACGAATTTATATTTTGTAGCTGGTATCTATGAAGATTTTCTCCATGGGTCACCAATAAAAGGGGATGTATTTATTACCTGCATAAACAAAATATTGTGTGCAACAAACGTTACATATTTGAGACTGACAGATGAAGATTTCATGTACAGATTACCATCACCAAAATACTGTTCCTTGGAATCCATTTCAGCATAGGCCTGGGAAAAAGGCTTAACAAGCAAATTGAAATGCATTTTGCAGTACAGTAGTACCAAGTATAGCAAACTTGACTGGAGAGAACACGGTAAAGCAATAGAGTAGCGGAAATCAAAATATATTCTATACAGAAAAATAATATTTGAAACAGAAATGGATTAAACATAATATTAGGTGCAGTACCACAAGTCAGAGGCAAGAAATCTGGGAACAAAAAGCCTGCTCTTACTATACAATCACACAAACTTATTTTTTCTACTGTTTTGTTATAAAAATGTACACTTTTCTTTACTACTGTACTGCAAAATGCATTTCATTTTGCTTCTTAAACCCTTTTCCCAGGCCTATGCTGAAATGGACTCCAAACTGAACTCCTGCAGATTAGCTTTGTTAACAAATGGAAGCAAGTAATGGCGATACAAAGCAGCACGCACCTTCACATTTGAGGATGAACTAAAGAAACATAGCCAGCTAGGAAATTATCTGAGCATATGAAAGGTTGGAAGTGGCACAATGCAAGAGTTTTCCTTCAAAATTATAGCTAAGCGTCCCTCTTCCTCCATTTCTAGTTTATAATACCTGCATGCTCTCCACAATACATGCCTTGGGACTGTATAACTACACTAAGAAGCAGCCAATAACATTCAATAACTATACATAGATCAACTCCTCGTGGTCACTGTTGTCACTGTTGTCTTATGGAAATCCAAGCAAGCAAAGCAAATGTTACATAGTTCAACTGGCATAGAAAGGATACAGTTTGGATTATAACCATGATGACCAGATTTGATTAGTGGCTCGAGAGCCTGCTGGAGATGCCAGGGGAGGGAGAGGCATGAATGAGTTCTGCCCCCTTGCTTCTGTCAGGGGGCTCGTGCCTAGGCACACACAATGTATCTATTTCCCTAGCAGAGAAACATACATGTTGTGCTCATCCTTAAAGGTGGAATAATATGCTGACTTTATGCGAGTGACTGTCTCAGACTATGTCCACTGCCTGCCCTCCTAGGAGACCTCTCGCAGGGCATATGCAATTGCTAAAATGGAAAATCCCCTGGTGACTACCAACACTTACCTCAGGAAGGGAAATGAAATGAAAGTGCAAACTGGCTGATAAGGGTTCATGGCCGCCAGGCAGCATGGGGGGGGGGTCCACAAAAAAAAAAAAAACTGTATACACACACACACACACACACACACACACACACACACACACACACACACACACACACACACACACACACATATACACTGATTTACTTTGGAGGCTCGAGATACTGAAACGCCGAATTTCAGCATCTTGAGACTAGAAAAGCGAAGCGCTGTTGCATGAACGTGCATATTGTCGAAATGAGGAATGTTAGTTTGCTGAATCAGTAGTAGGTGTGGTGTGTGCTGTTTTTCCTGGTATGTTGGCCTTTTAAGGTTAAGTGGTGTATGGGTAGGAAAGATGGTAGCCAATGTGTGGTTATGCTCGGAGGGTCAGGTAGGTTTGCAATTTTAGGGTTTTACGTAAGAATGTGGTTCGGTTTAATGTTTTGGGAAGCTTTAGGAGTAGGTTAGGGTAGGTGAGTGTGTGTGTGTGTGTGTGTGTGTGTGTGTGTGTGTGTGTGTGTGTGTGTGTGTGTGTGTGTGTGTGTGTGTAAGTGGTGTTTTTTCTATGTGTAGTGTGTGTGTTTTTCGTGAGATATAATAGTGTGCAATGAGAGAGTAGGGCACGTTACATTACGTTTGTCCTTTTTTTCCCTGTTAGTGTGCCCTCGGAGTTGGTATATATAAGTAGCAGAGGGTGCAGGAGGGCTTGCCCCGTTGCTTACATGTATGGTACTAGTACGTGTATTGTTTTTTGCTGTTTTTGTGTTTTTATGTTGGGAGGGTTGGGTATTCCTTTTGGATTATTTTCATTATGAATGTCAGTTTTGGGGTTTTCGGTTTTTTGCACTTTTGGTCTTCTGGTCTTAAGATAATGAAATTCAGCATTTCAGTACCTCGAGCTTCTATAGCAATTACACACACACACACACACACACACACACACACACACACACACATATATTACTATACATGGAAAAGTCACCAAAAAAAAATGTAAACACAAGCAGAGAAGGTCAAACCTAAGCTCCACACATTAGATTAATACAAAAACACTGACAGCATCCCTTCATTTTGCAACAAAAGGCACAACAAAGAAAGTCAAGTTTTTTTTTTATACCAAGCACAAAGAAATCACACTTAAAAGGAAAGGTCACAAATGTTAAACCTTCCTGTAAGAATGTTAACTTCACGTTAAAAAAATGTGAATAATAAAAGTCTTTATAGACTCAACTCAAGTACTGGATAGGATAAACATCATAATAAAATCACAAACTACAGGGACTGAAAGAAAACAATTATAGTTAGTCAGTTATGCAGACAAAACAGCAGCACCAACCTTTCACTTGGACACTTGTAATTGCAATAATGAATGCATAACTAAAGTCAATTGATTACATGAACAAGTACGCATAAATCAAGACTTTATAAAGCCACAGGTGCTATTAATGACATACAGGGGAATGCTGTCATACCCATCTAACATAGGCAGGAATGAAAAACATTAATCAGTCCAAAATACCATGCTAACAAATACTTCAACACCACCATCATCCATCTGTTAACCAGGTAGACCCCTCTGGACACACCAACCTTTACAGGGCGACCTGGGAGCAATGTCTAGTTAGATAGCTTGCTCAAGGTTACACAGTATGCAAAAGAGGGGTGAGGAATCAAAAGCTGCACCACTAGAACTACAGCTCATAGCCTTAACCCTCTTACTGAAGTGCTACTTATTTCAAAACTGACAAAAATGGCATGCAAATGGCAAGCATGTATTAAAATGGTAAATGTTTTGCTCTGCCTGTAAAAATGATTATGTCTTTCCTTGCAAAACAGGAAAATACTTGACTGCGACAAATAATAGCTGCAGTATTCAAAGACCTCTTAAGCAATGCATCCATACACAATGAGCCTGGAGCTAAAGTACTAACCTGTGGGCTGCATTTACATTTTTAATGGCACACCTATCGTTGATATTGTCTACCTATTCTCCAACTTGTCAATATTCCCTTCTTATGACTCTAATGGACAAAAATAATTTACTACTTTGAATGTTATTTTTTTCATCCTACTGCAATACTAAAAAAATAGTCTCTGTGAAAATGGTGTGCTGCATCTAATGCTTTGTCCTCAGTTTCTGTCGGTTATGATCCGCCAATCTTGTAATTATTGTGCATTTTTAGTGTTTGTAGTTGATTGCTGTGTTCTGCACAGATCTGCACTGGTAGTTTCAACTTTGTCACCACTAGAACTAAGTTAGGCAGATATTTAGCTTGACACAACACTTTAGCAGGCTGGTGAAGGTCTCTCCCCATTACCCATAATCAGTAGCACCAAAGGCCTCTTCTCCAAATCATAGAAGCTCAAAAGTCAGGAAAATTGAAGCCTAAAAAGGTAGACATTAAGATGCAGCCAAGAGGACATACCCCAGTAGACCTCTAGGCAGGGGTAGGCGAGCTGATTCAGTAATAACAAACCGCCAAAGCAGAACTATTACAGCATATATGTTAATGTTCATATCTGAGGAAGGGAGTTCTAACTCCACCAAAGTAAGACACAATCCCAAGCTAAACCTCCTGCAAGGGACTAAAGGCAAAATACCCTAGGTGATGGCAGCTTCAAATGCTGCTTTTGACTGGGAAGCAACATCTAATTCATGATGCCTCAAACATACTGAATTAAGAACCATGTGACAGCTGCACAGATGTCATTCACTGGAGTATTTCTGAAAAAGATCTGAGAAGCAGCAGCATCTTCATTACTATAACCATTAGATATGAGGTGGAGGCACGTTAAGCAAAAACAAAAAATAGTACACTTAACCAAAAGATCCTGAAGCCCTACTGGCCAAAATTCTAGTCAAAAAAGGAAACTAACAGTATGAAGTGCACAGTTATGGGCTGATTTCGCTCAAAGCAAAATCTCAGCTGTCTGTGAAGTAGATCTTCACCTCATTAGGGTAAATGGAGAAGAAAACTGGAAGAGCTACTGACTGGTTGATGGTGCTTTCTATAACAACCTTAACAATAAAATGATGGACTATGCTAAGGAAACTGCCTGTGCACACAATGTCATGTGATTGTGCATACAAGTCTTGCAACTGAGAACAACTTCATGCCCAAGTAATGGCCATTAAAAATAGGAGTTTTCCAAGTAAAGAAACCCAAATAAGTGGAAAAGTTATTCTGAATACAGGCAATGTCATCTTCTCAAATAAGTTCAGATTTCTAAGGGGAAAGGAAGATTTCATACATATAAGTATTAAAATGATATCACCAAGGAACATATTAGACATTTCAGCATAAGAATGTTAAGCCTGTACCTTGACTGAAATCAGAAACAGCAGCTAAGTAAATTTTGATGGAACATAAGTTGAGTTCAGAATCAAAATATTATTAAAATGCTACAATAAGCTGGTGACAGCCATCAAACTGTCCATGTGCACAACTATAGCTCAAGCTGAAAATCACACCCATTTGGAGTGATAAGTCTTTTTAGTACCTCATTTCTGGGCAGAGGTGGGTATAGAGGCGCCTTGGCTATTACTGGAAGTAGAGAAACTATGCAGATAATTTTGGACAGTTAATGCTCAGATGTAGCTGCCCAGATGGACAGGCCATTAGATTCTTGGTGGGTCTCAGAAGTAGAGGCCCGTCAGAGGTGAAGACCATGCAAAAGGAATTACACTTTTCAGGGCCAAAACCAGGTTACTGAAATAACCTTGACTTTGTTGAGCCTGGCTTTCTCCAGGAACTTTGGAATAAGGGGTAATGGAGGGAAAGCAGAGAGTCCCAGGGCCAGTCCTGAATCACATCATTTCTGGATACTCCCAAGGGAGGAATATGGGAAAAAAAAACAACTGATGGATTTGTTTTTAAACAGACACACAAAGGTCACAGCAAGGTCTTCAACAATGAAGAGGTGTCTGACCTGTCGGGCTAACAGACCACTTGTTAAGCATCAGGAGATGTCAAAAGTCAAGCAATAATGCAATATAGTCTGCTTGTCCCAGAATGTACATCACAAAGCAGATAGTTGGAGTCAAGAACCCACTCCCAAACTCTAATGGTCTCAAGTCAAAAAAGTTATAAGCAGAAATTCTCACTGCCTGTTTACATACCAAACAACTACCATGCTTGTCTGAGTGAATAGCAACAAACAGAATATAAGGAAGTCCAGGAATACCAGCAAGGTGAGAAAGACAGCGCCATATTCAAAATTCTGATGTGCACTGAACCACTGAGGAAATTGTGCTCCTTGTCAAGATCATTTGCCATCTTAGTGTATCCAGCTGGCATCCAATTAACAGCATATCTTGTGAAGACTCCAGTTGAGATATGGTCATATATGCTGTGATCCTAAAGAGAGGCAGACTTGAAACAAGCACCGTCTTGTCAGTGCAAGTTGATCCACAGATGAGACTGCCAGGAGCCAATTGTTTAAGTATGGGAATATCCACACCCCTAGAAGTTGCATGCAAGCTGCAACAGGGGGTTCTGCATTTGGTTAACACCCGGGAACTGTGGTGAGACCAAACAGAAGGGCCTGGAACTTGTAATGATTGACCCCGACTTGGAAGAGAAATCCTCTTGATGCTTCATCTATCTTTAGGAGTAGAAAAGTATCCTTAAGATAGAGACAGCACATCCAGTCCTCTGCCTAAAGGTACATCAGTACAGATGGACTATGACCATCCAGAAAGATGACTACTTTACAAAGCAAGTGTGCCAACTGACAGAGTACCAGAGTGAGGTATTTTGTTTCTCTAGGCATTAAAAAGAATCTGGATCCTCTCCAATCTGGTGGAACCTCTTGGGTGGCACTCTTGTTGACAAGGCTGTCAGCCTCCTCTAAGACCACTTCTCTTTGCTTGGGTGGTGCTGACAGGGGCTAGAAAGTCTGTGTCAGAGGCCTTGTAATAAAGGGAATGATGGCAGGCCACACAGGAATGTGTAAGGACAGTCAGCCCCCGAATGCAATCGGAAAGGAATAGTCAGGCAAATTTTCAGGGATTGGAATAAAATCCCCAAAAGGATCCTCTACCTCCCTGGTTGCTGGCACTACCTCCGCCTCTGGGGTGACATCCAGACTGAAAGTCCTCTCTACGCTGTGAACATCCATCTTCCTGCAATCTCTGCTGGGGTGCTGGGATTTTTTAAACTATAAGCTCCTTGCCTATTTTGATTATGTTGGAAGGTCTTCGGAGAGTAGTACACTTAAAATTTCCACAGCCATGAGAATTTTGCCCTCTTGCTCACAAGTAGACCGTCTTTCCTTGACTTGTTGGCCAATGTATTAACATAGAGCACAGTTTAGCAAAAGCCACCTTTAAGTGGTCCGGGAAATCTGTAAGTTGCATCCAAGCCGGTCTTCTCACAATCAAGCCTGATCCTGCTGCCTTTGCTTTCCATCTGTTGCATTAAGTATGAAACTCACGGTCCACAAGGAAATGGTACTTACTGCAGCCACTGGAGTCACCAATTGTGAACAGAGTAGAAGAGAATTTTATGTAGCTCCATAATAAGCCCAGCTAATGGGTAAGTAGTCCTTCAGTGCATACTTGGAACAAACATGATACTGCAAATGAAGTCTCTAGAAGCCTGCCAAAATGGGCACTAGTGCCAAAAATTACATTATTTCAAGATGAGGATTTAAGAACCTTTTAAGTCAGCCTAAGGTCACTACACAATTTATGCCATTCCAAGACATACAGCTGAGAGATGGGAGATTAGTTTATGTTAAAATTTAACTGAATTAGGTACTGGTGCTGGATGAATTCAGCAAACGCAAATTGCAAAACAATGAACAGTGGAGGGTTGTAGTACAATGGCATGCAACAAATCTAGCTGTGGTCTGAGAAGAATGGGGGACTGAAGGTTTGTGAATATATAAATAAAGGGATTGTGTACAGATCTAGGGATGCCATTGTTCCCCCCACCCTCTTTACTCAGCCCTCATTAGATCAGTCATTAAATATTATGCTCCCTTTGGCATGCATCTGTCTAGACACATGCAACAACTGAATGCCCACGGAGATATCTTACTAAAAGGATACAAGGCCTAAACAATATGTCCCGCAAGAACAGACTCAAAGCCTTGTCATTATACTCTGTATTTTACTGAATGTTAACAGGTGACCCATGTCTGGCATACAAGGCATCCTCCAACCCAATACTGACAGATTTACATTATGGATTGGGAAACAAAAAATTTACCCCAAGAATATCCCCTGTACTTCTAATAGATAGAGGCAGCTCCTAAATGCTTTAGCCCATGCATAGGTCCCCTCAAATTATCTATGGTACGATTCCAGTTATTCTCATTAGGGGTAATACTTAATTATCGACCATGGGATGGGTACGGCCAATCTCTAACCAAATAGGATAGGTTAATTCAAGCGCAAAAAGGGAAATTGGCCAAGCTTGAAATGGCCAGCAGAGCAGCTAGCCTAGTACTTACTTATGAACCTGTATGCAGAGAATACAGAAGGGATGAAAGCAGACAAACGGATGCAGAAATTGCCAAAATATCAGAAATAATACAACGCGTTTATGCTCATCTGACATAAGCTTCTACTCAAAGGTCTGGTTCTCACAAACACCAATGGGAGTAGCTTTCTTAACAATTAGTCTAAATTTACCTATGCGAAAACTGTAAATCAGTGCATTTAAAAAAGGAAGCAGATAAAGATAAACAAAATGTCATGATATAATTATAGTGCAGATGTTCAATGCAGAGCCAATAAATCAGGTTTGGAGGAGTCTGGAACTGGTGGAGTGAAAAAGAAAGCAGCTGACAAAAAAAAAAATCTATGCAATCATTTTTCCTGAGAAAGGAAAATTGACAGATTTGTTTTATGCTGATTCTTGGCATACTTCAACTAAGAAAATGCATCACACTTCCATATGGGATGCAATATATTTTACTACTTGAAATATGGGAGTATGCAAGTATGAAAGATCCAATTTATGCAAACACAATCGGGTTACTTGAGCACTGTCCACAAAGGGTGCAGTAGAATAATGAGACACGAATAGAGAAACACAAGAAACACAGCAATTAAAATAAAAGTACAGTTAAAATGCCATAAGTGGATGAAAAGTTGAGACATCAGGTGAATAATCAATGGAAAAGTCACAAAAAGATAAGAGAAAGCTGTTTGTTACCCAAATATTCAAGGTCAATGAAAGACAAGAATCTTAAGGAAGTGGTGACACAATAGAACAAACACTCTTCCCACAACCTGCAGGCTATGTTAGGTGAAAGAAGGGTTAAGAGTGAGGAAGAAAACCATTATGATCAGATAAGTAAAGATCACACAGCAAGATAAAACATTACAAAATAAACGGGCTTGACATTCACCTTGTGCATTCCCCTTCTGAATGTCAGGGATTCAAAGGAACATTGAGAAGCAGAAAGTTGTTCTATGCTGTTTCAAGACTAATTTTAGTACAGCAACACTGCAAGGAATGCATCACATGACTGTAGTGGAAAATAATATAGCAGGTTAAAAGGAAACAAATACTGGAAATCCTTGGTCTGTAATATAAGGATTTAATTTATTGAACGTTCTTGATTGCAATGGAAAAGCGTTTTCATATCCCATCATTACTTAAAACATAATGCATTCAAGTGGTCAGAGTTCATATGTTCATACTAGGCTATCTGCCCTAGGGCATTTATAAGCCTAGCCAGAGTGTGTTTGGCTTTCGCCACCCATTTTAAATTAATTTTGCTATGCCCTTTTTCGAGGTTAGTATACTGTGCCTCTGTCTAACAGTGACACAGAAGTGATACCCGGGGTAAACCTACGATCTCCCATCCACTCATCAAGATTCCTCTTGAAGAGAGAGTCAATGAGGGACTCTGCCTAACCTAGACTGGGATTTTATTCCAGAGAGAAGGGAGCCTCTGGGTTATGAATCTGTCCCTCCAGCATGTCCTATTTATTTCAGTGCTGAGGTTCGAGTCTCTCGAGCGCGTAGCTCGATGGGATTTGGATTTTCTGAGGTGCAGCATGTCCATTAATTCCGGGTTGGACATGGCTTTATAAGTCAGCCACAGATCGCCTCTGAGCAGGCGGTATGCCACTGAGTAGAGCTGGAGTTTCTTTAACCAGGCAGCATATGGCATCTGTTTGAGCCCTTTGATCCTCTTGGTGAGGTACTTTTGGGGTCTTTCCAGTTGCTGCAGGTGTCTGGTAAGGTACATCCCAAAAGGGGCATTGTACTCAATTATGGGCCTGATGAGGGATGAGTAAAGAGGCACGAGGACCTCCCTTGATCTAGATGTGAATCCCTTCATGATTAGGTGGGCTATATAAAATGTTTTTCTAACCACTTTGGCCACGTAGTTGTCAAATGAGAGATTGCTATCAACTTGGGTCCCTAATTGCTTCTTCTGTACTTAATGGATTAACACCTATGTGGTAATTTGTGGGCACTTTGTTTTTGCCAAAGGGGATGACTATACACTTTTTGGCATTTAGCTTGAGGCCATGGCTCTGGCACCAGTTGTCTGTTTCTATGAGGCCCTTTTGGAGGATGCTTGTGTCGGTTGGAGAGTCGATTATGGTGCCCAGTTTGCAGTCATCTGCGAACTTGGTCAGCCACAGTCCTTCTGTGTTGGCCTGTACCTCCGAGAAATATATACCGAACAAGAGAGGTCCCAGGACTGAGCCTTGTGGGACGCCACTTGTAACTGGTTTGGAGTCTGACATGGCTCCAGCAATTCTAACCATGTGGATTCTGTCCTTGAGCCAGTTTGCAACCCATCTAGTGACATAGGGGTTTATATTTAAGCTGGTGAGCTTATCTATAATGCCTGAGTGGGGTATTGTATCGAAGGCTTTTGCGAGGTCCAGGTAGGCTGTGTGGACCACCTTCCCCTCATCAATTGCCTTGGTGACTGTTTCAAAGAAATCAACCAGGTTTAAGAGGCAGGATCTGCCCTTAAAGCCGAACTGAGTAGAATCCAGTGTCTGTAGGTCCCCAATATCTTTATTTATGAGGTCCATGATGATCCTTTCCATAGCTTTGCAGACCAAGCTAGTCAGGCTTATGGGGCGATAGTTTCCAGGATCCGCTGAGGCACAAACTTTGTGGAGAGGGACCACTGTTGCTGTACGCCACTCTTTGGGTATATATCCTGTAGTAAGGCTGAGACTGAACAGTAGTTTTATGTTTGGGTTTGGCTCTTCTTGGAGTTCGTGTAGGACGCAGCCCGGGACACCATCTGGTCCCATTGATGCTGTGTTTTTTGCTTTGGAGAGGGCAGCTCTTACCTGAGCATCTGAGATGTCAGGGGGGCAGCACTCTGCTGGGATAGATATTTGCCCTTTTGGTGGGGGGGGGGGGAGTTTGCGCTGAACCTGACAGCTAGGATGTTGGCAATGTCTGTGGGTTTGGTGTATTTTTGTCATTTTGGACTAATTCTGAGCATATCTGGGAATTCCCACCCAGGTTCCTAACATAACTAAAGAAAGCCTTGTGATTATCCTTAGTGTCCTGTGCAATTTTTCTCTCGAAGCTGGCCTTAGACGATTTTATGAGTGCCCGTAGTTTTTTGCCAATACTGATCAGAGATGCCTTCCCTTTTTGGGATTTTGCTCTATCATGTAGTAGCTTCCTCCTTCTATTGTATAGTTTGTTTATGGCTGGGGTCTACCAGACAGAACGTCTGCCTTTGGAGGATTGGGTCTTGGTTTTATTTGGGATTGCATGATCCATGCATTCCTGAAAGTGTTCATAGAATGCGTTTATAAAGGATTCTGAGGTCTGGGCCGTATTTTCCACAGGCCTGGGGGCTTTGAAGGATTCCACCTCAGTTTTGAGGAGTGTGAAATTTGCTTTAGAGAAGTTTTTCACTGTGGTTTTCACAGCAGGGGGTGGAGTCGGGATGTGAATATCTAGTGAGATTAGTTTATGGTCTGATCTTACCAGTGAGGGATACACTTCTGGTCTGGAGCACAGAGTCCCCATGTTGGTGATGATCAGGTCCAGTATGTTTTCCTCTCTTGTCGGAGTGGTAACAAGTTGTTCCATAGCATTTGAGTTTATAAATTCTAGGAACCTTTGGCTAGGGTGTTGGAGCTAGAGTAATCCTCCCAGTCTATGTCCGAGTAGTTGAAGTCACCCAATATAATGGTGTTTGGAGAGACCTTCATATTTTCCAGTGTTCTCAGGAAGGCCGAGTGGGGTTCCTGGGTTTGGCAGGGTGGTCTGTAGCAGGCTATAAACTGGAAGGCAGTTTTACCCACTGTTAGTTGCACATGGATAGTCTCTGATGCTTCGTGCTGTGCCACCAACCGGGAGGTGTGGGTATCTTTGACGAATATTGATACTCCCCCTCCTTTTGTGGTTCAGTCCAAGTTTTGGGGCCGAAAAGCATGGTATGAGGTATAACCTGGTAGTGCTGGGGTGCTCTCGGGAGCCTTGAACCAGGTTTCTGTTACTGCACAGATATCTATGTTCTCCATGCTAAGGAGAGTTTAGAGTGCGTGCATCTTGAGGTTTAGACTTCTGGCATTGAGTCGCATTACTCAGTTTCTTATCCCTTGTGATACCTATGGAAGTGTGTTTGTCTTTAAAGCCTTGCCTAAAAAAGGCACTATGGGGGTAGCAAGAGCCTTTGCCAACATCCGAAAGCCCATGGGTGACAGGTGCAAGCCGTCCCTAGCGAAGCATTGTGGCTTGTCGAGCAAGTCATCCCAGGCTGACAGGCATTGGATCCCCTTTGAATGACACCAACACTTAAGCCAATTGTTGAAATTGAGCATCTTGTCTTCATATTGTGGCATCATTCTTGGTGAGGGTAAGATGCTACTCAAGGTCAGAGTCATATCAGCCTGGGCTACATGCTCAGAGAGCTCCTCTATGTCTCTTTTCATGTAGTCCAGGGAGGTACGTCTCAGGTCATTCACACCAGCATGGACAATGACTGAGTCATATTTGTACTTGCCTTGGAGTGACCCGAGTGCTTGTATTATGTGGCGGATCCTAGCGCCCGACAGGCAGCTCATCGTGACCTTCTCCTTGCTCAGCCTGGTGAGCGCGACGTCAGTGTGCCTGATAGAGTCACCTATTACAAGTGTATCAGGTGTGTTGTTTAGCCTTAAGGGCTGTGACTGTTCGGCACACTGGCTTTGTGAGCTATGTGTTGCACATGTTTTGTTTTGGGGTAGCGGTTGCTTGGGTGTCTGCTTTGGAGGTCTCTGCTGCTTAGGCAGATTTTTATTTAGAGCCTCCAAGTATGTTTTTGTGTGTTTATGTGTTTGGTTTGTTGTCATGGTAGGTCTATGTGAGACTGGAATTGTAGTGAGTGTGGTTTCCATGTCCTCCTGACTGGTTTCGCCAGTACTGAGTTGAGAGAGCTTAGCCTTCAGTATGGCTATATGGTTGCATCTCTCATGTGTTGGAATTTGTTGGGAGGAGGAAAGGGTTGTCTGTGTACATGAGGCAGTTGTAACATTGCCTCAAAATTCCCAGATTCACCAGCTGGACCGGAGAGGCGATTGACAACTAACCTTTGGACATGCTAGAATAGTATGGGAATTCCTTTATAACTGAAAAAAAAAGGGCCAATGGGGAACGAGGTACTCAAGGGGAGTTTGTGAGTGTGTAGTGCTTTTAATATTTTAGTGCTGACTTGTATAATTGCTTTAGTGAGCAAGTGTCAGGTAACTTAAATGCAATGTGTTACAGGTAACAAATGCAAAAACGACAAACAGTAACTTTCTTTCAAGTGAAACAAGGAAATAAGTACAGTAAGCAATGCAGATATCACTAGGGATCCACAGAAGCGCTGAAAAGCCACGTTTTATGTGTAATTAGCGTTTCAGGGAAATAACAAGCAAACAAGCATACAAATAAAGCTAGATTCAGCAGGCCTGGATCTAGTCTATGCTACAGCAAACAAGGTGTACCAATTTCAGTAAGAAACAGTTCAAATATGCAGGCACTATAAACGTGTTGCATGTCCTGTGAAATAGTACAAGTTGGTACAGCTAGTTTATAAAAGATTGTATTGTGTGCTCATCGCTTACAGTCTTGTAACATCACATTGACTTAATATGATTGCAATTCTTAAAAAGAATTTAAAGTCAAAGAAAACTTTGTCATTCAGAACTACACAGTAGTGTAGCTGAGCAAAATTACAATGCTTCGTTCTCAATGCAGGAAACGGTTCTACATATAGACAGAATAAAATAAATAAAATATCACAGTAGAAATTTAATAAGTAGCAATTAGTAAGTAAAGAAGGACAGCAGTGACCCACACCCATCCCAGAACAAGAGACAAAGAACAATATGAAGGTAATATTGTCAAAGTAAAATTGAAACAATAGCAGCATATCTATGATTAGACTGAATTATTGCACAGCTTGTATATTGCACTTTACAGTCCTTCAGTGTGGTAGGTGAGCTACCTTAGTATTGCACTTGATTATTGCACATCCATAAAATAAGCCACTTGATAGGCTAGTTATGTAACAGCCATGGCTGAGTGTTTCAACAGACTCATGGTTCATTTTTCCCCAAGAGTTCAACAGTCTAATGGAGAGCAGAAAGGAACTGTTATTTAGTCTGGTGGTCTTAAAATGCAGGCTTCTGTATCTCCTGCCTGAGGAGAGGCAAGTGTACAGACCATTGGCAGAATCTTTTTGGTCCAGTCAATGCACTGGCATTTGTGTAGATCTTCCAGCGGTTTAAGGGAGGTGCAATGATTCTTTCTGCCGACCATAAAACTCTCTTGAGAGCCTTCCAATCCTGACTGTTACAGCTCCCATACCAGACTGTAATGCAGTTGGTCAGGACACTTTCAACGGAGCTCCTATAAAAGGTCTGAAGTATGGAGCTTGGTAATTTTGCCTTCCTAAGTTTCCTTAGAAAGTGTAAGCGTTGTTGAGCTTTTATGACCGTGTTGGATACATGGACTGACCAAGATAAGTTCTCCAGGATATGAACACCCAAGAACTTTGTACTCCTGACCCTTTCCCACCGTCATCCCTTTCATCACTAGAGACTTGTGTGGCACCTTTTTTTTATTTGTATTTTTGTCCGTCTCTCCTTCATATAGCAAAAAGGCTAGGAAACCACTGATATGAGACAAAGAAAATAATGTCCAGTGACATTGGATGTTTTAACGCAGCTATTCCAGTATCACAGAATGCACCTTTTAAAAAAGGCTATTTGTTTAAGATCAACTACAAGTAATGCTGATGTGCGATTTCCACAGCAGAGTTGAAATGTGAGATTTCTGACTTCTAACTGCACATGCTTACATATGTGCTCTTGTAACTTGTCTTAGATGCAAGCTCAGCGTTTCTGCAAGGTCAAACGCATTGTCGTATTGTTTTACTAAACATGCACTTGTAGACTGTATGACACATTAGATAAGCTTTAGCTAAAATAACCAAGACAAACTTTTCAAAACATTAAGTACATTTGACATAAAAATGTTGGTCTTCTCTTAAAAATAAAGAGAGCAACCAAACGAGTAGTCCACATAGGATTTATTGAAGCGCTTTACGTCCAATTAGTAACCTGGACATATTCAGATAAAAATGTCTAAAATATCCCTACTTAAATACAACTTAAAGTCACATGATCAAATTAGAGTAATGCGTAGGCCAAGCGTACATACCTCCCTCCAAAAATGTAACCCTGTGTGTGCTTGAAAACATTTAAAATTACTTCAACTAGAAATAATAAAAAATTCAGAATACATAGCCGGACAACAACAAAAATCTTGTGGTAGCTCTGTAACAAGCTAAAGTGTTACCTTCACTAAGTTTTTTTTATGTATATGTATGCAAATATGTACCCTTTATCTTAAAACTCTTCAGTTTTAAGACATAAAATAGAGAACATATCTTGTTTAATCCTGGGTAGCAACAAGCATTTAAATGAATTTGCCACATCAATTCAGTTTTTTCTAATAAAGAACTGGGTCCACCCCTGATGTCCAGAGCAACTTGGTCAATGGCCCTGAATTCAAAAGTATGTGCTTGATTAGAGGATGTGTGCCTAGCTAAGGCATTTTCAAGTTTGCCCCTGTTCATGCTATAAATGTTCATAGAGATGTTGTAGAAAGCTGGGCAAGATTGACAGTGGGCTAGGTACACAACCATCCTAGAATTACAGTTAAATTTTTTAGTTGTAAAGTATCTTACATTTCTTATAATAAAGCTTTGGCTTATATCCATGTATTTGCAAAACCTACACATTTCACACTTATACATGCCTGGGAGTCTCACTGAACAAGAGTTGCTGTTTTAGTTGAAGTAATTTTAAATGTTTTCAAGCACAAAGAGGGTTACATTTTTGGAAGGAATTATGTAGTCATTACCGTAATTTGATCATGTGACTTTTTTGAAGTTGTACATAAGTAGGGATGTTTTTAGACATTTTTATCTGAAGTAGTCCTGGTTACTAACTGGATGAAATGTGCTTCAATAAATCCTGTGTGGACTACTCCTTTGGTTTGTTTGGATTTTTGGCTTCCAGTGGTTTCATGGCAACTGAAGGTTGTAGCAGTTCACCAACATTTTTTTTTTACAGAGAACTCAAGAGGACATTGGTAACCTTACTGCTATTACTGCTTTATTAACTCACCGCATTGATGACTTGTCAGCTCGTGTGGAAACTGTTATGAGTTCTGTGCCACAACAGCCTCATAGGGTGTATACAGCTAGTTCTGGGTCAGAAGTGGTTGCTCAACATATTCCAAGTAGTCCTAATGTCCTTAGCACTTTTCTATAAACTCTACCTTGCAATAGCAGCTCTCATGTCCAAGAGAGAGATTCAAACCTAGCTACAACTGTTGGTCCTATGACTGTACTTGGTTCTTTGGCTCCCTTGGGGCTTACTGGGGTCCCTAATATAAACACTTGGCTGAATGAATCTGACTAACCGAGCAACACAATGAGCCAATGGAGGGACAACCGGCTGGAGAGAACAAGAATATTGCTTAGAATTTGAAGCTGTTTGACCATAAACTACTTAAACATAAAAAACTGCAACTGGAAATCACTTACTTTCATGAGTGTAATAGAGGAGGGGTGTTCCCTAAGGGGCTGCGAACATGGCAATATCCAACCAGCTTGGTAGCCAGTTCTCTGTTCCATCAGGACCCAATTAAGTTGTTTGACAAACATGGGCAAGAACTTATAGCTCTTATGTCCAAACATTATCAAGTCATGGCTGCGTGGTGTTAGATAACAGTATTAAAGCGGACTAACTTCGATAAGTTTGAATACAACAAGATTATTTTTCAAGCAACATGTTAATAAACTTAAAGCTACTAAAGTCAAGAAATTGCATTGGGATTGCTTATTTTATAACAATGGTGAAGCGTATCCTAAACCACTCCTTTCTCAAGGGTGGAATCAGATTGGAGGATCTTATGCACACCCTCCTAATCCAAGTAACATGAGCAGTACAGACATGACGACAACAGGTGTGACAGCAGAACAGCTCTGAACAACAGAGAAGGAGCGAAAGATCACTATCCACTAGGAACAATTTAAACGATAACTGGAGTAACAATGCTAATACTAATGTGAACAATGTTCACCAACAACCATCCACAACTAACCAGGAGTATGTTCAAATTATTCAGAGTCCCAGAACTACCAACCACAACCCAGGTCACCAGAACCAGCAACGCCATTACAATATGTGGGGAGCGAACAAATGGAGGAGGTAGCAACTTTCTCTGACAACTTTTTAGTAGAGAGAGAGAGAGAACTGCATTATTATTACAAATGAAGATGGTGACTTTAAAGTGTATAATTATTCGACACTTGAGATTGAACCTGCGTTGGTTGAACTATTAACTAAAGGGGTTGACTTTTGTGCCTGCACGTTTTGCAGACACTAAGACTTTAATGTACTTTAAAATGTATACAAGGAAACTCAGTCTAGCTGTACTTCTTGGTAATAATGACTTTCCTGATTCTGCTTTTAAGATTCCCAGTACATTTAACCCACCTACACACCCAATGATTGCTTTGTTTGACCGAATGTGCGAGTTGGACATCAAATCACTTGATAAGGAGAATAACAAACAAACAATACACAGAAATAATTATAATGTGTCAAGATCAGAATGGGCAGCTTTGAATGATTTACATAAACTCCCAGTCAGGATGATGAAACCAGACAAGGGGGTGGGCTGGCACTGATGGATTTGAATATGTACATGCAGAAAATGAAACTGATATTAATGACGGAGACTTGTGATCATGTTAGTTTAAATGAACTTAATACAGCATACAGACATATTAAGTCATATTTCAATGACTTATTCACTGAAGCAACTATAGATGTGAACCTTTACAACTGCCCAATAATGTTAGCCCCTAAAAAACCTATTCTGTTTGGCATCCCAAAAATCTAATAAAGTCTAGTCAACCAACCTGAAGAATATGTTGGAAAACAGCAACCCTTGTTAAGTGAGACTCCCAGGCATGTGTAAGTGTGAAATGTGTAGGTTTTGCAAATACATGGATACAAGCCAAAGCTTTATTATAAGAAATGTAAGACACACTTACAGCTAAACTGTAATTCTAGGATGATTGTGTACCTGGCCCAATGTCAACCTTGCCCTCCTTTCTACGTTGGCAATATCAACCGTAAGTTGAAAGAACGTGTCTGTGAACACATTTATGCATGAACAGGGGCAAACTTGAAAATGCCTTACCTAGGCACAAATCACACACATACTTTTAAATTCAGGGCCATTGACCAAGTTACTCTGGACATCAGGGGTGGATCCATTTCTTTATTAGAAAAACAAAATAGATGTGGCACATTTGTTTAAATGCTTGTTGCTACCCAGGATTAAACAACGTGTTCTATGTCTTTTAAAACTGAAGAGTTTGTTAAGAAAAAGGGTACGTATTTGCCTACATACACAAAAAAAACAGAGTGAAGGTAACACTTTAGCTTGTTATAGAGCTACCATAAGATTTTTGTTGTCGTGCTGCTATGTATTTTGAATTTTTTATTATTTCTAGCTGAAGTAATTTTAAATGTTTTCAAGCATACAGAGGGTTAATTTTTTGGAGGGAAGTGTGCAGTCATTACCCTAATTTGATCATGTGAGTTAAGTTGCATTTAAATAGGAATATTTTTAGACATTTTTATCTGTAGTAGTCCTGGTTACTAATCAGACGAAAAAAGTGATTCAATAAATCCTGTGTGGACTACTCCTTTGGTTGCTTTTGTTGCTTTCTTTGGATATTTTTTTTATTAAAAATAATTATGAACATCCACTTAAAAGTATCATATTTGTAATAATCAGAAAATCTTAAAATAACTTAAGCCCAGCCTGTTACAACTGCAAAGTCATCCCTACTGAAACAGTCACTCTACAGCATAAACCAGTTGCTGCCACAATCAGCTACATGCAGTGGTCAGAGAAGGTGGTTAGGTCAGAGACCAGGCTGAAGACCTGGAAGTTGACTGGATAGAAAGCACAACAGTTCAAGGAATTATTCGGGTCACTAGCACCTCAAGAAGAGGAGGAAATAGGCAGAGATGAAGAATGGCAGTGCCTCAAATAGCATGTGTGAGGATTGTAGAACAGATATGAGGCTGAGCAAGGTATGGAAACAAGGCACATAAGGAAAGCTGGTGGTGGAATGTAGAAGTTTTGGAAGTCATCAAAACAAAAGAAGCAGTAAAGGAAAAAGTGAGAGATAGAAAAGACTGACAAGGCTAGGAAGAAATACTGGATGGGTAACAAAGAAGCTTGAAATGAGATGCAGTAGCAAGAACAAGGCATCAGAGACACTATCGCTTCTGGAAAGTGACACAGAGGGCACAAAGAAACTATATCATGTTGCAAGGCAAAGACAGGAAAAATAAAGTAGATAGTCAGACACCTTCCATAAGGGATACCAGCAACAACCTGCTAACCGGTTCACAGAACATCAAATGCAGATTCTGAATGAATAAAAAGTACAGTTGTGTGCACTTACAATAAATGTACATGTTCGAGTGTATTCACTGTTGCAGTCATAACATTTGGGTTATCTGCTTGCAGGTAGCCCTCAGTCGGCCTGATTAAAGTCTTGGGTCCTGCGTCGGTTGCTGTCCCTTCTTCCATGACGTTAGGTCGTCAGGGGTATAAAACATGCAGCCGACATCATTGCATTAGTTTTTCTTGCCTCAGATGTCAGGTGCCCCCCTAATGGGGAGCAATTAAATATAAAAGTACAATGATATAACTCCAACAAAAAAGCAAATGCACCAAAAGGCTTTTAAGCATAGTAAAGGAAAGTAGAGGTATAGCCAAAAGAAGTTAGGGGGCCGGAGGGAGGGTAACCAGGACTGCAACAGTGAATACACTCTAACATCTACATTTATGGAAAGTGTACACAACTGTACTATGTTCTTTGGGTTTCACTGTTGCATTCATTATATTTGGGTAGTTTCCCAAAGCTGTGGTTGGGAGGAGAAATTTAGATAGCATTAGGACCAGCTATAAGGCCCTGCAAGACTGCAGTGGCAAAGCCAGCTCTGGATTTAGAGAAAATTGGCAAATGGCAATGCTTGGTGAAAGGATGTACAAACTCCAGGTAGCAGCTTCCAGAAGCCCCTAGTAGGGACGCCTCTGAAAAAGGCTGTAGAGGTAGATGCAGCCCTGGTGGAGTGAGGTCTGATCCCATGGGGGATAGGTTTTCCATGGAGCTTATGGCAGAAATGAATGCAATGGCCTATCTATTTAGAAATGGTTTGCTTTGAAATAGCCTTCCCCTCTGCCCCTGCAACAAATGCTATCAGCAGTTGTTTAGATTTCCTTTGAGATTTACTCCGGTCCAAATAGAATCTGAGCTGTCTATGCACATGTAAGGAATGCAGTATCCATTCTCCTTTGTTCTGTGGATTGGGAAAGAAGGCTGGCATGGACTGATTAAGCCACACTGGATACCACCTTGGGCATGAAGGATGGATTGGTTCTGAGGGACACCCTCTCCGCATGAAAGATAATGAAAGGCTCCACTGCCATAACAGCCTGTAATTCAGCTACCCTTCTAGCTGAAGTGATTGCTAAAAGGAAAGCTGTTTTCCAAGAAAGAAATTTTAAGTCTGCAGTAGCAGCTGGCTCGAAAGGAGGTAGAGTGAATTTCTCCAAAACAAAGTTAAAATCCCAGGCTAAGGTTGGAGCTCTCCTGGGTGGTCTCAAATGTTTGGCCCCTCTGAGAAACTGCTTGAGCAGTGGATGAGAGAAGGGGGGGGAGATTCTGTGTTATAATGAGCTGAAATGGCTGAGGCATGGATTTTAATTGAGGAAAAAGACAGGCCCTTGTGATGCATCTCTGTTAAGTATTGTAAAATCTTAGGTAAATTGGGCACTGCTGTGCTAATCCCCTGAGACTGGTTCCATGCACAGAATCTTTTCCATTTTTCAACATAGGATTTTCTAGTTCTAGGCTTCCTTGCCTCTAAAATGATATCCATCACAGGTTTACTGAGGAATGGTACAGGAGCGATTATGCAATTAGCCAGGCTGCAAGGTTCAGTGTTAGAAGCCGGGGGTGCAGAATCTGGTTCTCCTGCTGAGACAACAGGGAAGGAGTCTGAGGCAGGTGACATGGGGAATAATCGTAACACACTGCGCAGGAGGGGGTAACAGTATTGGCGTGGCCAGTCTGGAGCAATCAAAATCATCCTTGGTTTGTCCTGTTTGACTTTTAGTAGTACTTTAGAGAGCAAAGGGGGAAATGCATAGACTGATAGGTTTTTCCAGTTGCAGGAGAGAGCATCCACTTTCCAGCCTTGTTTGTGGGGAGTCCTTGTGCAAAATTTGTCCAATTGGTAGTTCTGGGAAAGGCAAACAGGTCTATATCTGGGCTCCCCCATTTGCTTGTCAACATGTTTTTTGAACTACCTGGTGCGAGAAAATCCTTGGTTCCAGTTTTAACTCGTGTGGGTCCACGAGGTTTCTGCTTAGTCCGTCTGCCAGTTTATTTAACTTTCCTGGCAGGAATTCAGCTTGTAGGTGCACTTGGTAGCTCAAGGCTGTGTTCCATAATGGCATGGCTAGTCTGCAGAGGGCATAATAATGCGTAACCCTCTGCTTGCTTATGTACCACATAACAGTGGTGTTGTCCATCTTTACCATTAGTTGTCCTGGAAGAATGTGGTCCTTGAAGGCTGTCAGAGCATTCTGTACAACTAACATTTCTTTTTGATTGATATTCAGGTGCATTTGACTTGGGTTCCATTTGCTCTGAATGCACTTCCCTGCCAGGTGAACCCCCCATGCATAGTCTGAATCGTCTGTTAGGGTTTGGGCAGGAGGGGGTGGTGTGAGAGGTAGTCCCTTGTTTTGGTGGCACGTCTCTGCCCACCAAAGGAACTCTAGGCGTAGGCAAGGTATGATAGGAATCATTGCTTCTAGATCCTGAGAATGTTGACACCATAGGCTTTTTAGATACCACTGTAGTTTCCTCATATGCAATCTTGCATATGGAATTAGAAGAATGCAGGAGGCCATGAACTCAAAGGCTTGCAGTATTTGTCCTGCAGATAGCAGAGTTTTTGTGGCCACTTGTTTGAAGTAGGTTGTCAAATTAATTTGTTTCTCTGGCGTGAGGTGGGCCATCTGGTCATCATTCTCTTTCGGCTTTTCCCGTTAGGGGTCGCCACAGCGGATCATCTCTTTCCATTTCTTCCTATCCTCTGCATCTTGCTCTGTCACACCAACCGCCTGCATGTCCTCTCTCACCACGTCCATAAACCTTATCTTAGGCCTTCCTCTATTCCTCTTACCTGGCAGCTCCATCCTTAGCATCTTTTTCCCAATATACCCATCATCCCTCCTCAGCACATGTCCAAACCAACGCAATCTCGTCTCTCTTGCTTTGTCTCCAAACTGTCCAACATGAGCTGACCCTCTAATAATACCGATTCCTAATCCTATCCATCCTAGTCACACCGATTGCAAATCTTAACATCTTTAACTCTGCCACATCCAGCTCTGACTCCTGCCGTTTTGTCAATGCCACTGTCTCCAACCCATATAACATAGCTGGTCTCACTACACTCTTGTAGACCTTCCCTTTCACTCTTACGGATACCCGTCTGTCACAAATCACTCCTGACACTCTTCTCCACCCATTCCACCCTGCCTGTACTCTCTTCTTCACCTCTCTTCCACATTCACCATTACTCTGAACTGTTGATCCCAAGTACTTAAACTCGTCCACCTTTACCAACTCTACTCCCTGCATCCTCACCATTCCTCTACCCTCCCTCTCATTTACACACATATATTCTGTCTTAGCCCTGCTGACCCTCATTCCTCTGCTCTCTAGAGCATATCTCCACCTCTCCAGAGTCTCCTCAACCTGATTCCTACTCTCACTACAGATCACAATGTCATCTGCAAACATCATAGTCCACGGGGCCTCCTGTCTGATCTCATCTGTCAACCTGTCCATCACCACTGCAAATAAGAGGTGGGCCATCTGGTAAGTTGTATTAAAGCTTGCTCCCAGGAATATAATTTGATGACAGGGTACCAGTTGTGATTTATTTTTGTTTGTGGTGTACCCCAGACAAGTTAGAACCCTTTGCACAAAGGCCAGATGATTCAAAAGTATGTCCTGGCTTTCTGCCAATTAGACAATCATCCAGGTATGGGTATATTTGAATATTTCTTTGCCTGCAAAATGCAATAACTGGAGCTAGGCACTTTGGCTTATCTACTGCGCTCAGGGTATTCACAAAGGGCAGTGCAGAGAACTAAAGTGCGTGCAGCCTGCTTTGAAACGTAGGTATCTTCTGCAAGATTCCCTGACTGGGATGTGCAGGTATGCTTCTTTTAAATCTAGTGTTGCCAACCAGGCATCTTTGCCTAACATAGGAAGTATCTGGTGAAGAGTCAGCATCTTGAATTTTGGAATCTCCAAAAAGGTGTTTAGAGTAGACAGGTCCAGGATAGAACGCAATGAATTGTCTTTTCTGGGTACCAGGAAAAGTCTTGAGTAGAAACATTGTCCCTTTTCCTCTTCTGGTACCAGTTGAATAGCCCCCATGCTTAAGAGAGAAAGTACTTGTTTTTGGGCCTCTGCCCACTGATTTGGGGGTAGGTCCGACCACCCGCTTGGTGTTGGCAACGTGTGGAAGTGAAATTTGCATCCCTGGGACACTATATTTAAAACGCATTTGTCCAGGGTAATGAGTTCCCAGTTCTTTGCATGAAGAGCAATCTTTCCCCCCAAAGGGGCAATCAGTTAATAAGTGCTTGGAAATTTTAAAAGGAAATCACTGAGACAGTTTACCATAGGGGGGAGTCTTATTACTCCCAGATTTGGAAGTGGAGGCCCCCACTGCTTAGTCCTGTGCATGTCCCCTAGGACTGAAACCTGAGGTTTTTGCTGTGTCTGGGTTTGGCTTGAGAAGACCTGGAAGGGGCGGGAAAGGACCAATTCTTAGAGGGCCAGTGCCTACAAAATCTAGGAGGCTGAACTTGTAAGAAATCTTTAACAGTTTGCATAGACTTAGCTTTATCTTCCATCTTTTTAAGAACTTCCTCAGCCTTGTTGCCAAACAGGCGGTCCTGATTTAAGGGATCATCCAACAATTTAGCTTTAACATGATCAGGCAAAGATTGCTCCTTAAGCTAAGCATGCCTTCTGAGCAGAGAACCAGTAACAGTTGCCCTGCAAGAGGCCTCTAATGAATCAAAACCACATTGCAAAGTTTTTCTAACTTGTTCAGCAGAATGCATCAAATACTGTAATTCTTCATTTTCCACAGAGTCAGGAATCAACATCATTTTCTGTTTAAGCAATCCAATAACATGTTGCTGATACTTCAACATATGAAACTAGCAGTTTAAAGGCCTAATGGCCAATGTTGCAGAAGTGTAAACCTTCTTACACCATCTATCCAGCACCCTGGAGTCTATCAGAAGGGGTAGGATTTTTAGCAGGAGAAGCCTTAATGCCCTTGGGCCCCTGTGAAATAGTCTCTGGATCTGCAATAGGATTTTTAAAAAGGAACTTGTGTGACTCAGGGACCCTTGTAGAATCTGTCTGATTTTCTGGGAGCAGGAGGCAAGGAATCAGGGGCCAAACTAGATTCCGAAAAAGCATAATCAACAATGTCTAGTGCAGGAAGAATAGCTAAAGGGCTATGCTGAAGTAGGAGTAAGAAATCCCTAAGCCTCTTTTTTGAATCAGAAAAATCCTGGCTTTCCCAGTGGAAATGCTCCCTTAGAGTATGTAAGGTTTCCCCAAAAGAAATATCCTCTGGAGGGGAAGCAGAGGGAATGGAGTCCTCTGCATTAGAATCCTCAAAAGTAGATAAGGGAAAATCCAGATCATCAGAAGAATCAGAAAAAACAGAATCCTGGTCAGAAGATTTATAAACCACTTTGGTCCTAGGCCTCTTAGAAGGGGGGGGGGGGGCTGGCTACCCCTGATTAGAATTATTAGATCTTAGGCCTCTATGCCTAAAAAACAAATAAGAATGGCTGGAGCGTGTGGCCTGGGCATCAGTTTTTTTAGGCATGGTTTGAGATTTAGGCCTAAGGAGGAGGCGGCGGCGTCTGTTTAATATGCAAGTCCGTAGGTCTGTATACACCCTCAGAAGCCGGTGCCTGCACAGTGGCTCCAGACACATCCACTGTAGACACATCCGCGGGTTCCATAGTTGAAACATCTCGCGGCATACTGGACTCCAAATGGGTCTCAGTAGAGGCCTGCGAATCAGAAGTAGCGGGTATCAGGGACTGAGAAAGCATCTCCATGAGTACCGGCGAACTGGCGACTGGCTTAGGAGAAGCATCGTCTGCAGTTTTGGACCTCAGCGGCCTATCTCTGTCTTTATCTTTGCGTTTGTTTGGAATCCCGGTAGTCGGATGGCGAACAGATGACATTTCTGGATAATTAAACAGAGAACCGAAATATTTACAGGTGAAAATATACAGACGATGGACAGTGCGCTGATTAAATAAAGCACAAAACCGACAGCAAGGCACGTCATGGTCAGCGCCTAGGCAAGGAATACAGTATGAATGAAAATCTTTATGAGGTATTTGCTTTCCACAAGTAATGCAATTATTAACTTTTACTGACATCAGTATGGAGCAAGAAAAAGTTTCCCCAACGGGGTACTTAGCTTTAATTGAAGACTTCAGTTCTGAAACTCAAAAACGAAAAATTTCAGGAGTCTGCCAACCGGCACTTGCAAACCGCTTCTGCTTCAGGCACCGCACGGCAAGAAAGACTGATGTAATGGCATCGGCTGCATGTTTTATACCCCTGATGACCTGACGTCATGGAAGATGGGACAGCAACCGATGCAGGACCCAAGACTTGTTAATCAGGCTGACTGAGGGCTACCTGCAAGCAGATAACCCAAATGTAATGACTGCAACAGTGAAACACAAAGAACATCCCCACAGAAGCTGTACTGCCCCAGGTACAACTTACGATGACAGAACATACAAGTAAGAACACCACTAAGGAAAATTAAGTCACAGAAAACAGCAGGCTCAGATAAGATCACAGCAGATATGATAAAGATGCTGGGTGAGACAGATGAGAAATGGATCCTGAGGGTACTCATAGCAATGTGGAGAGAAAGGCACATCTCAGATGACTGGAGAAGAACACAGTGGCTTTAATATGCTTAAAGAACAAAGGAGACATTCACAACTGGGTCATTACAGAGATTTCAAAATCCTGTCACACTGCATGAAAGTTCTGGAGTAAGTGACAAATATGCAGAGTAGTAGAAACTAAGATGGGAGATGAGCAGTTCGGACTCAGATCAGGATGCAGCACAACTGACACAATGTTTGCAGTGAGACAGACAGTTGAGAAGAAGCTGGAGATGAGGAAAGAGTCCAATCGGGCATTCCTAAACTGAGAAAGCACATGACAAGGTCCCAAAAAAGTTGATTTGAGAAGTCCTGTGGTGCTTTGAAGTCCTAGAAACACTGGATGAATTGCTGCAAGCTATATATAAGGACCCAATGACAAGTATTAACAGCGTTCGGAAGAAGCAGAGAAGTGAGATAGAAGGGAAAGTAGGTGATCAAGTTAACAGCTTCAATTCTTTTGGAGGAGTGGTTGAAGAGAAGGTCAAAGCTAGAATAAGGGCGACTGCAGCCAGCTGGAACAGTGTCAGGTGTAGTATACGACAGAAGAATGCCAAAGAAGCTGAAAACTAAGGTGTATAAAACAGTGATGCGACCAATACTGCTGTATGGTACAGAAACATGGGCAGTAAAGGCAGAGCAGTTGAGGAAATTAGAGGTGATGAAGTGCCTTAGACGGGTGGCAGGATGCACACTGTGGGATAGACCAAGAAATGAGTGCACGAGAGCAGAAGCCAAAGTAGGTCCAGCTGCAGAAATGATCAAGGAGAACAGATTACAGTGGTTCAGGCACATGTGTAGAAAAGCAGAAGACAACCTGGTGAAGATTACTTGGGACAGACAGGAAAAAGCAAGAGGAAATAAGGGCATCCAGCAGAGATAATCACATGTCATAACCATCTTTAATCCCTATCACGACACCTCCACCTAACTTTCTGTTAGAATGTTATAGCAAATATTTTACCCAGATAGAACTGTTTTCCAGTTATTATATTTCGACCACGTTTCACAAACACCAACGTTAATCTTGTAGGAAAGTAGCACATTTTCAATAAAGTTATTAATGTTCCTAAAATTAAGGACCAGAGATGCATCACGTTAAATTTTTCAGCCTAGCAAAAATCCTGCCTTTTGTTTATCAAATACTGCAAAATATCTGCTGCAAAAATTCTTTTCCCTGATCTTGACAAATGCAGGTCATCCTGTCTGAATACATGTGCCCAAAATTAGGCTCGGATGCTCTACACATTTTCCATTTTTTGAAGTGGGAATTTTGTTTTCATGTAGGTATTTACCCAAAAATCTTTTCATTCATGGTGACATGACTCTCCTTTCTATATGTGATTTATAAAAAATATGTCTTAACACCTGTACAAGCTATGCTATCCAAGACAGCTGCAAGTTCCCTTACAATCAGTGCCCTTGTGGATTAGATCATTTGTACCAACATGAATAAAAACAGATCCATACTTAAATTAAGGCATTCTACGGCCTGCGTCACATCCTCTATTGCTGCTCCTAACAAGCATAACAATATTCGATATCCATTATCTTCTCTGCATATGTAACTATCAGTTCCTCTAATAACTGAATCTCCAACTACAAGATCATCTTTTTCTGACCAGATCTGAAGATTCTTCATAGGTAGGTGCTAGGTTATTGGCTCTAGGGCCTATACAAGCCTAGTCAAAAAGGTATTCTGGCTTTCGCCACCCAAGAAAATTATTTTCCTGTGCCCCTGTCAAGCAGAGCCAGAGAAGTGATCCCTGGGATGAATTTCCTATTTCCCATCCAATCAAGATTTTTCTTGAAGAGTGCTAATGAGGAGTTCTGTTTGACAAAGATAGGTAGCCTGTTCCAGAGTATGGGAAGTCTCTGGGACAGGAATCTATCCCTCCAGCATGTTTCCTCTTTATTGTGGTAACAAGGTTAAGTCCCTAGAGTGTGTAGCTCGGAGGGATTGGGATTTCTTTAAGTGAAGTATGTTCAAAAGCTCTGGGTTTGACATAGTTTTGTATGTTAGGCAGAGATCGCCTCTGAGTAGGTGACATGAGACAGGATAAAGCTGGAGTTTTTTGAGACTGTCTGCGTAGGGCATCTGTTTGAGGCCAGTAATCCTCTTTGTGAGGAATTTCTGCGGCCTTTCCAGTTGTTGATGTCTTGTGAGGTACATATGAAAAGGGGTGTTGTACTCTACAATGGGTCTAATGAGTGATGAGTAAAGGGGAATAATGACCTCTTTTTTTCTGGATGAGAAACCTTTTGTGATGTGTGCCATGTAGAAGGATTTCCTGACCACTGTGGCAATGTGATTATCAAAGGAGAGACTACTGTCCATCTGTGTCCCAAGGTCTTTTAATCACAGTTTCGGTGTTAAGTAGACTACCGCCTATGTGGTAGTTCATGGGTACAGAGTTTTTACCAAAGGGGATGACAATGCACTTTTTGGCATGGAGCTTGAGGCCATGGCTTTGACACCAGGCATCTGTCTCAGCGAGTCCCTTTTGTAGGATGCCCACATCATTAGGAGTTTCGATTATGGCTCCTAGTTTGCAGTCATCTGCAAATTTAGTTAACCAAAGACCTTCTGTGTTAGCCTGTACTTCAGAGAAGTAGATACCAAACAGGAGAGAACCCAGAACTGAACCCTGTGGTACTCCACTTGTCACTGGTCTGAAGTCCGATTTGCAGTCTGCTACTTTCACAGTGTGGGTTCAGTCAGTAAGCCAGCTGGCAACCCATCTTGTGACATAGGGATTTATACCTAGTTTAGTGAGTTTATCTATAATTCCAGAGTGGGGGATGGTGTCGAACGCCTTGGCAAGATCTAGATAGGCTGTGTGAACCACCTTACCCTCATATATGGCTTTGGTGACTGCTTCAAGAAGTTTATCAGGTTTAGGAGACATGATCTGTCTTTTACAAACCTGAACTGTGTGGGGTCCAGAGTGTGGAGATCTCCAATGTCTTCGTTTAGGAATTCCATGACGATATGTTCCATGGCCTTGCAGACCAGGCTCGTCAGGCTAATGGGGCGGTAGTTCCCGGGATCTGTCATGGCTCCCCCTTTGTGGAGTGGGATAACAGTCGCGGTGCGTCATTCAATGGGCACAAAGCCTGAGGTGAGGCTATGACTGAACATGGTACTTAGGTGGGGTGCCAGTTCTTTCTGTAGTTCATGCAGATGGCAGCCTGGGATGTTGTCAGGTCCCATGGATGCTATGTTCTTGGCTATGGAGAGTGAGGTTTTTACCTGTGCAGCCATAATTACAGGAACTTTGCATTCTTCCAGTATAGAGATGTGCCCCTTTGGGGGTGAGAGGGGGGTAAAGCTGGCACTGAACCTATCTGCCAGGATGTTGGCAATATCAGTTGGTTCTGTATATTTAGTGCCATTGTGCTGCAACTCCGAGCAGATCTGAGTGTTGCCATTGAGATTCTTGACATAGATATAGAATGCTTTGTGGTTGTCTTTGGAATCAGTGGCAATTTTGTTTCCATAACTAGCTTTGGAGAATTTTATGAGGGATCTCAGCTTCTTACGGAGGCTGACCAGGGAGTTCCTCCAAGCATGGGATTTTATTCTTTTTTGCAAGTTTCTTTCTTCTGTTGTAGAGTCTGCTTATGGCAGAAGACCACCAGATTGGCTTCCTTTGTTTGGAGGATAGCATCTTGGTTCTGTTGGGGATAGCATGATCCATGCACTCGTGTAAGTGCTTATAAAGTGCATTTGTGGAGGAATCAGCAGTTGTACCTCTATTGTCCATCTGCATGGGTGTCATGAAGTTTGCCACTTCTGTCTTAAGAAGTGTGAAGTTGGCTTTGAAGAAATTTTTTACGGTTGTTTCCCTAATGGGGGTTGGGAGCGGGATGTGGATGTCTAGCGCGATTAGCTTGCGGTCGGATCTGACCAATGAGGAACTGACCTCTGGTGTGGAATACTGGTCGCCCATGTTGGTGATGACCAGGTCTAGGATACTGCTGCCCCTGGTGGCCTTATACCAAGCTTCTGTGCACCAAAAACTCTAGAGCTAAGCTGCTACCCACAATGCCCTTCACTCAGTTACCTCAGATCGAGTTTGCATGCAACATATAGAAGAAAACAGAAAGGCCATCTCTGTGCAAAAACCCTGAAAAACCACAAAGACCCAAAAGATCTGCCAGGAGCCTTCGGCAGTGGTCGGTTGGAGGGTGTGATGACTGGAAGATCATCAACAACTCGGATGGAACGTTATGGTAAGACATAACTTCTTTATCTGAAGTTGTTAATCTTCTTCCTATTCATCACTGATGGGACAGAATCCCAAGCTACTTGGAGAACCTGGATGGCCCTTATGGAAGAACATTCCTGAGAATCATTGAGCCCAAGGCTTCTCTTCCCCTGGAGATCAGATACAATTTGTAATGCTTGATGAAGGTATGGGGTTTAGCCCAAATGGCTGCTACACAGATGTCATCCATGGAGGCCCTAGATTGAAAGGCAACCAATGCTGCAACAGCCCTAGTTGAGTGAGCCTTGATTTGACCAAGCTCAGATTCATTCGTAAGCGAGTAGAGAAGCTAATGCAATCCCTGAGCCATTTTGACAAAGTAACTTTAGATACTGCACATCCCATTCTAGGGCCAGAAGAGGAAATGAAAAGTTGGTCCGACTTGCAAAAGGACTTAGTTCTGTCCAGGTAGAAATGTAATTGTCTATGAACATCCAAAGAATGTAGGCAGTATTCTCCCTTGTTAGAATAATTTGGAAAAAATACAGGGAGCTCAATGGACTGGAAGTTGGAAACCACCTTGGGGAGAAAGGATGGGTTAGTACGAAGTGATACTCTGTCCTTATGGAAGATCAGATAAGGGCTCTTGATACATAAGGCTTGCAACTCCGATATTCGTCTGGCTGAAGTGACCGCCACCAGAAATAAGAATTTCCATGACAGGAATTTTAGATCACATATTGCAGCAGGCTCAAAAGGGGGGTAGAGAGCGAGAGAGAGACTGAAGAACCTGGGAGAGATTCCATGCCTCCACCGGTTGCCTAATGGGAGGTCTGCTGTGGAAAATTCCCTTGAGAAAGGTCTTGCAAAGTCAAGTGGAAATCAGCGGGACTCCATCTGAACCATTATAGAAGTTGGAAATAGCTGCTAAATGGACTCAAATGGTGGAAGCTGATGCACCACTGTCGAACAACTCAGCAAGATAATGAAGAGTAGTAACTACAGGAGCTGAGAATGGCTCTAGCTTCAGCTTATGTGACCAGATAGAGAATCTTTTCCATTTGTCCCTGTAAAGTTTTCGGGTGGATGGTTTATGGGAAGCCAGGATAATATCACGGACAGACGAGGAGAGGGTTTCCTGCCTGGCAACTAACGGAAATGGAGGAACCAAGCCATCAGCTTGGGAGTGGATAGATTTGGTAAAGTCAGCCCTTGTTGGTGAGATGAGGTCCTAATGAGAGTCTAGGATCCAAGGAGGCTGTAACAGATGCGGTCGGGAGGGGAACCACACTTGACGAGTCCAGAATGGGGCAATGAGGATCACTTTGCTTCTCAACTGAATAGTTTTCCTTAGAAAAAAGGGGGATTAGAGGAAGCAGAGGAGAAGCTTAAAAAAGAGACATGCGGGCCAATCGTGAATCAAAGTGTCTCTTGGTGACTCACCGTGAGGGGGGAAAGAGGGCAAAGTAGCTGCTGCATTTTGTGTTTGAGGGGGAGGCAAAAAGATTGCAGCATGGCTGGCCCCAATGACTGAAGATTTCTGCAGTCACACTCTGAGAGACCACTCGTGAGGACGGAGGATGCATCTGCTTAGCCTGTCCACAATCACGTTGGAGCTCCCCAGGATATGTGCTGCAATCAGAAAGCGGTTGGAAGCTATCGCCCAATGCCAGATTCTCATGGCTTCGCAACATAATGGGTAGGATTTGGTCCCTCCCTGTTTACATACCAGACAACAGACATGTTGTCTGACTGGATAGCAATCATTGCCGACGGAAAGAGTGGGTGGAATGCTTGCAACACCAATAGCACAGCTCAACTCCAGGACACTGATACGCAAGTTGACCTCTATGCCGGACCACGTGCTTTGGACTGACTTTCCCTGGAAGCGCCCCCCCCACCCTATCAGGAAAGCGTCTGTGGTCACTATGGTGCTGGGTTGGGGAGTCTGGAAGGGGCGACAAAGATTTTGGTCTGTACTCATCCAACAGAGATCTTGTTTGCAGGTTTTAGTGATGAGAATCTGAGCTCAGGGGATGAAGATTGGATATCCACTGGGACAAAAGGAGCCATTGTAGTAGTCTCATGTGTAATCTGGCTAGTGGAACAATTGGGATGGCTGCTGCCATAGACCCCAGAGCCTGAAGAACTTCCCTTGCAGACACCTTCCTTCGACAGAGTATCACTTGAACTTGTGCCCTCAATCTCTGAAGCCTGGGAGGGGGAAGAGAGACCAGACTTGATTGAGTGTTGAATATTGCCCCTATAAATTCCAATTGTTGTGAGGGCGGAAGGTTGGATTTTTCCCAGTGGATGGTGATGCTCAGTGACTCCACTAGAACTACAGTGTAGCAGAGGGCCCTGACCAGAAGGCGCTTGGTGGGGGCGGAGGAGCCAATCATCTAAATACAGAAACACCTGGAATCCTGAAGTCTCAGATGAGCTGTGACCACTGCTAGGCATTTCGTGAACACTCTGGGAGTCGTCGAGAGACCGAATAGCAGGGGTCTGAATTGGTAGCGATTGGCGAAGGAGACTCCTGGAGCGCTTGTCCATTTTGATGTGGTAATACACATCCTGGAGATCTAACTAGCACATCTGCACACCCTCCAGCAGAAAGGGGAGGATGGATTGAATCGTGACCATGCGGAAATTGGTTTGAACCACTGATTTGTTTAGTTGGCTGAGATCCAAAATGGACCTCCAGTCCCCGGTCTTCTTTGGCACTAAAAAGAATCTTGAGTAAAACCCTGATCCGCACTGGTCTGGGGGGACCTGTTGGATGACTCATTTTTGACATAGCTTTCGTATTTCGGAAGCTGCCTCCTTCCCTTTGACTGAGTAGAACATCGGGAAGGAATTTCTGAGGTCTTGGATTAGAGATTAGGGGAATGTGATGGCCTCTGGAAATTATTCTCTGCACCCACTGATTGTTTGTAATAGAGAGCCAGGCAGCTTGGTGCAAAGAGAAACACACCCAAACTGCTTCCAGAGGAAAGCAATTGGACAGCACTTCAGGAGCACTGACACAGTCTTCCCAAGAAAGAATCTCTGGAGTCCTGATTTCAGGGATCCCCTCTGCCCCGAAAGGGGCATCTTCCATTATTGGAACTCCCTCTGCCTCTGGAGGAGTCCTCACCACATGCGTCACGAAAGGACCTTGAGAATTTCTTGTGCCACATCTTTCCACTCCTAGTTCCTGGAGGGGGAACACAGACAAGGTCGTCCCATCTTGTTTGCACCTGGCTAATGTATCTTTGACCTTAGCACCGAACAAAGCTGATGGTTCGATAGGGGCGTTTAAAAAGGAAGACTTGAAGGAGTCCGCGAGGTCACAAATGTGCATCCAGGGTTGGCGTCTCACAACTACGCCTGCACCCGCAGCTCTAGCCGCCCCTTCAGTTGCATGGGATAGCAATCTCATGGACGAATTGGAGATTGACTCTAGGGTGGCAAGTTGGGAAGCAACTTTATCACGTGCCCCATCTGGAACTTGACTCGCGAGGGTTCCAGAAAGCTCAGAGTTGCGATCTCTCTAGAGCCTCGTAAAATGTGCCAGAAAGTTCAGAGACCTGACAGCAAAGGTCACGGATGCAAAAAACTCGCTTCTCTAACCTGTCCATCACCCATGACTCTCTGCTGGGTGGGTGAACAGCAGGATCTTCCTCTGCAAGGTCCTTTTTCGTGGCTGCCTCCCCCATCATATATAGTCTACAGGCAAACCTCTCGTCCAATGGGGTTGATCTTCTGGAGGGGAGAGTACTTTATCTGATCTCCTGGGGATGGTCTCAACGGAGTCAGGGTTCTTCCATGCCCGATGAGCTTGACCAACTCATCGGCGGGAAGGGGCACCCAAGAAGTAGAGGGGCGAGAGCATAAGGCCTGCATGAATATGGACTCCTTCGAGAAAGAATTGGAGGGCTTCTAGTCACCCCTCTGCTTCAAGATTTCCACAATGTCTCCAAATGAGACATAGTCAGGGGGTGATCGTGGGGATCCTTCCCCATCATAGTACTCCGTATCTTCTGTTAAGAACTCCTCTGGGGAGTCCATGTGCTTCCTCTTATAGAGAGGGTTCTTCGGTGGGAGCATCCGAAGAAAACTCAGAAATGGAAATACCCTGAACAGGGGTTTCCTGGCCTTGCACTCTTGGAGTCCTGGGGGGATGGCCTTTGACAGCTGGAGGGATGGCCTCTGACAGCTGCAGCTCAGAGGGAAGTGGAAGGATGTCCAACATAGGAGGATTGCACCAAGCGAGTACCCTCTCCATCACCCGGAAAGCAGGCCCACTCGAAGAGGAATGGGAGCCTGGAAACTAAGGAGACAACTTCAGAACCGGAGTCACACCCCACTCCACATGGTACGCTCCCGGGGATGGAGCCTCAATCAAAACCGGGGCGGGGAGTTCACCCTCGGTCCTGAAGACGGAACTGGCAACACAACTGGAACAGAGGGTTCCGCCCCCCAAGTATGAGATTGAGGAAAAGTGGGTTCCGATGCAAGAAACACCCAAAGGGGCCTCGTGTCCTCAGACACCATCATTGTCAGTACAGAGGCAGGGGGTCCTCCCGACGTCGGAAATCTAAGCCTCAGAACCGCGGGATCCAAGGGAGGAGAGTATGTAGGAGTTGCCAGTGTAATAGACCCAAAGCCTGGAGTGGGATGGGGTCTAGGAAAATTTGTAATTCCCCTGGCGGTCAGTAGCTGATCAAAAAGGTGCACCACATCCAGTTCTGAAAGGCTCCTGGTGGACATTACCGATGCCCCTGAGGGGAAACAGGCCAGTCCAAAAAGGGGCTGAAGGCATGTCCAGCAAAAGGATCCACAGATGGGGTGTCCTGGGTCTGTGGTGAATTAAAGAACGGCACCGACGATTCCAGTTAGGAAACCTGCAACAAGGGGATGACTGGAGCAGAGAACGGGCTCGGAGCAGAGGTCACAGCTGGAGGTCAATAGCAGCTCCGAAGCCGTTATCAGAACAGACGTCGAAGCAGAAATGGGGGATGTCTGTGCAGAGTTAGAGACAGCAAACTGGTCAGAACTGAGGTTTTAGTGAGCACCGTAATAATCTGCGCTGGAACAGGTGCCAACGAGGCGACCACTGTATGAGTCACTGGAGTCAAACTCGGAGCCGAGGTGGTTGGAACCAAGGAGGCGATATGGTGCTCTGTAGAAGTCTTGTAGGCCTTGTGCTTATGACTTTTGCCCCCATCACCGGGCAGTGAAGAGGGGTCTGAACAAGGACGTTTCTTGTCCCCAGAAGGAGGGGATGAGACCTCCAATGCAGAAATAGCCTCCGAAAAAGGCGAAAGAAGCAGGCCCTTAAGAATCAACTTGTTTAGTCTTTCATTCAGCATCCGCTGACCGAAGCTGGCACAAATATCACATGGAGGTTTTGTCAATAAGTGCGGAACCTCCAAACAATACACACACACCATGTAAAATCACTATTCAGGAGTTTACCACTGCAAATAGAGCAGTGTTTAAACCCCATAGTCCCTTTCTTTTCCGACATATCAGGAAACACACACACACACACACAAGTAGAGAAAGTGTAGAGACAGAAAGAGAGGGAAATACCAGCAATGGTATGAAAAGAAATACCTGTAGGTAGAGCTGAGTGAATAAATGGAGAAAAAGTTAGCAAACTGACAGGAAAAATTCACAAATACTTTTAAAATTTTGAAAAATATAACACTTAGCTGGAGAGCTCGGTGAAATGCTGCTATATGGCTGCGCGGCAAACGAGATCCGAGGTAACTGAGTGAAGGGCATTGTGGGTAGCAGCTTAGCTCGAGAGTTTTTGGTGCACGCAAGCTTGGTATAAGGCCAACTCGGTTCCGAGGGCTCGGAACCGAACCCATCAGTGATGAATAGGAAGAAGATCAACAACTTCGGATATCTGCTTACTAGTGACATTTTCTATGAGTTTATAAAGACTTTGCCTAAAATGCATCTCAAACTGAAAATAATATACAATTTGAGTCCAATGTCCTAGTTGCCCCCAACACAACAGTTTCACTGGCACCTATCTAACATTTGTAAGTCAGTAATTTCCTTCTCTTGAAAACTGCATTAGCAGTAAAGTGTTTAAATTGCATTCTCAAAGTTGAAACCCCGACAGAGTGGTTTTAAGCATGTAAGTAATACACAACTGATAGCATAAAGTTTAATGTATAAAGATTAATTATAAAAAATAATACTTGTGTAATAATTGAAAGTAAATGCTAGTCTAAATGGGCCTTGCTTCAGTAAATATGTTAAAAATAACAGCAATGTTATTTTGGCTTAGTTTCTGGTGTCATACCAAGGGGATCCAATATCTGACAGCCTGGGGAGACACGAGTGATTAACTACAATGCTTTGTCAGAGGTGGTTTGCACTTGTTACCACTTGGTTTCCAAATACTGAAAAACTTTAGCCATCTCCATAGTGCTTTTTTAAGCAGGGCAAATTTGTTAAACCCTCCAACGTATCAAAAATCACTCACAACTACCTAAAGGTACTGCTGCTCAAGGCTAGGAGTTTAAATAAAAAACTGCACTCCCTGGAAGTACTCGTCACCCTGGAGAATGCAGACATGTGCAGTCATGGAAACATGGTTCAGAAACATAGAAAGCACCACGGCTATCAAAGGCTACAATGCCTTTCATACATTTTGATTCCCCTCAGCTCAGGATAAAGCAAAGGGAGGAGGGTGTCTAGTACATTGCTAGACTAGTCCAACAACATGTCTCTTGAGCTGCTTTATATCCAACTAACAAAAGTTGTGACTCCTCATCATATCCTTATTAGCTACAGATCCCCAAATATGATTATGGAAACCCACACCACCTACTTAAACCTACTGGAATCTCTCAACTTTCAGCCTAACGCCATATTTATGTGCGACTTCAACTAGCCCTCCATAAAATGGGACACTTAAGACCCATAATTCACTTGCTCAGAGGTTTTTGGACTTAGTCAATGCAAACACCCTGGAGCAACTAGTCAGCTCCCCAACTAGAAGTACAAAATATCCTAGACTTAGTACTCACGTACATGGGGGGAATGCTGCTCCCATGCATTAAGTGGTCAGATCTTACCAGGGAGGAGTTATCTCCTTTTGAATTAAAACTAACCTAGAACCCCCACCAAACTCCAAACTTGGTAAGAACTTTGCTAAGGCCAATTACCTCGAACTAAGTGACAGCTTATTAAACTTCTAAGCCCCCTCCAAACCCAGATAACACTGAGGCCTACTCTGAGTTGTTCAGAAAAGCATTTTACCACCACATTCGCAGCTGCATAGAGTAGGCAGTACCTGTCAGGGTCAAACCTATGATTATTGGCAAAAATAAACCACCCTGGTGGATCCCTAGCACAAACAGGCCATTCAACAAAACAAAAAAAAATCTTCTCCAAAGCCAAGAAGGAATCGACGTAACAGTGCAAAAAGACACTCAACAATTTAAAGAAATTAGAGATGGCTAAATCTGCCAAACCAAACTACGAGGCAAAGACAACCTCCCCAAGTAAAAGATGACCATAATGTTTTTTTTAAATTTTGTTTGCAATCTCGGGGGAAATGCTCAGCAATGTGCCAAGTTCATCATGGAAGGCAACACTTACATTTAGCCTGAAACTATAGCAAATCTGATGGCCGACAATTTCTGTTCAAACTTCTCCTCCCCTCCCCATCACCACCTACCACACCCAAAGACATACCCGCAACCATCATCCTAATGCTTATTACTAGGGAACAGGTCCTTAATGTACTTGCTAAAGCCAAAAACAGAGCTTCTACGGATCCCGACAACATTCCAGGATGCTTCTTAAATACCTTAAAATGGAATCGATCAGGGGCATTAGAAACCCTCCTTAACAAGAGCCTCCAAACAGGCTTTGTCCAAGAAGAATGAGGACTACAACATTCATCCCTCTGCACAAGGTGGGGACCCATCAACTGAGCCAGGGTACTATAGAGCCATAAGCTTGACCAGTCTTACCTGCAAGGCCATGAAGAGAATTATGGACCCGATCAATAACTCCATAGGAACCCTCCAAAAACTGGACTAGAACCAATCTGGCTTTGTCAAAGTGAGGTGTTCTCTGCTCAATCTGAGAAAGTCACCAGGGCCATGGGCAACGGTAAAACTGCACACATCACTTATCCAGACCTGGCCAAAGCTTTTTGACACAATCCCTCACTCAGGGATCATAGACAAACTTACAGAGTTGGACATAAACCCCGACATCACCAGATGGATAGCCAACTGGCTATGTGACACGACACGTGGTCTGGATAGGTAAATCGGCTTCCGATAAGAAATCTGTTACTAGCAGTGTCCCACAGGCATCAATGTTGGGACCCATTTTGCTTGTTATATACTTCTCTGAAGTGAAGGCCAAAGTTGAGGGCCTCTGGCTCATCAAGTTCGTTGATGATTGTAAGCTAGGTGCAATCACTGAACCCCAAACTATGTTGACATCCTACAAACAGGCCTAAAAATGACAAACAACTGGTGCCAAAACCATAGTCTGGGAATAAATGCTAAAAAATGTGCAATACCATTCAGTAAATCGGACATCCCAGCGTATTGTCATATTGATAAGCACACCCCTACAAGTATTATCATATTGATAAGCACACCCCTACAAGTAGACCCAGTGGTGAGGGACCTAGGAACACAGATCGATAGTAAACTAAACTTTGACCACCAGGTAGCTACAGTAGTAAGGAAATCCTTCTGCGTGGCTAAACTTACAAGTAAAAAGGCATGGCATCAAGATCAAAGGAAGATAGTGCGCCACTGTACTCAGCCCTCATCAGGCCCATAATCTAGTACAATGCTCACTTCTGCATGTACCTGACCAGGCACTTACACCAACTGGAGCAACCTCAGAGGTTTATCACTAAAAAAAAAAAAACAAAACAAAAAATTACTAGGCGTAAAACACATGCCTTATGCAGACAGACTAAAGGCCCTATTCCTTTACTTAGTCTTATCGTTTACTGAGCGGCAACGTATGCCAGACTTGTAATGCATTCTCTAATCTAGCTCTGCAGAAAATGTTTTATATTCACAAGAAAAATTGTACAAAGGTTACACCTTCAATTGACATGAACCTTATCTGTGACTTGCTGGAGAGACAGATTTGTATCCCAAAGGTTACCTCGTCTATGGAATAAATTTGCCATCTTCATAAAACAAAGCTAGTCAGTCACGTTCATAAAAACGAATTTGGATAACTGGATGAGGAACCATAAATTCACTCCTGGGGTACTACCCAGGTCCCTTATGCACAGAGACAATCTGTAAAGTGACTCAGGGCTCCAACACCCAAATAACCACTACACTGATACTACCTCATCCAATACCTGGGAAATTAAGATACAATATTGATATATCCTGGGTATTATTGGCTAGGCTTGTAAAGGCTCTTGTACCATTAGCCTAGTAATCACCTATGAAAAGTTAGTAACTATGTATGTATGAAAGCAGTAGCAAACAGCTATTTAAGTACCTCAGTTAAAACAGTGCATTTAAAACTACAAAAGTTCTCCAATCAAATTGCTCCAGACCAGCTATTTCAAATATCTTCACAAAATACACCCCTTTGACTTTAAAAACAAAACCCAGTTGGTCGACCTTTAAAAGATATAAACTATACCAAGAGTGCATACTTAGTAATTTGCTGATTATGTGTATACGTTTAATGCTTATAATTTATAGATTAAAGCAGAATATTGTAACAAATCATACCTGTAACATGCTGCCTCACCTTTTATTCATCTACACCGAGATGCATAGAAAATTGTTTATATATTAAAATCATTCTTTTGTAGTAGTATGCAGCAAAACATTAGTTTCTTCACACAATTAAAAAAATAACAGTCTGACAGTGCTGAAAATGTTTATAAGCTAGTGTACAGTAAAATTACCAAAACACAAAATGTCTGTTACAAGTAAACTGTTTCAAAAACCTAGAACGAAACAAACGTGTCAGTGGATAAAAAGTATTCAAACCAAAAAAACAAACCAAGCCAAACAAGCAATAAAGTAAGTATGTCTAATAAAAAAGGCAAGGTACTGTGCATGAAACTAATCTGCATCTAGTAAGTCATACCTTGTTCTTTTCATTGTAAAGTCCTACTATAAAATATTTTTAACAGTTGAAAGAAATAGGTCGATATAAAAAACATATGCAAGTTGTTAGACTGCCTATAATTAAATACCATCTGACATGTCAGAGCATATTCTGTATTTTAAAGGTCAACTCCGGGAGTTGTAAAATATCCTGAAATTTTGTAATCTGTTTACAATATGAAAAGACAGCACATATAAGCAAATAAATGACTAACTATATACAAGTTTGTTAAACCTAATATTTGTACCTTTAAAAATGGCAGCATTATACATACATATATGAACTACACCAATAAAGTAAAAAATATATATTCCATTTAAATGTACAATATGCGTTTCACTTACGACTTTCACAAACCACAAATAGAGTATTTAAAAAAAGAAAAGCTGTTCTAATGATTCATTGTTAATCTCTTGGGCTTACTGCTCCCCTGAATATTTCTCCTGTTTCTGTTCTGCAAAAAAATGACACCTGCTTTTAAATTTTATAACTTTTTATGAGTTTGCTTTCACTTCACTTCTTCATATGTAATAACCTACCAAATGACAGAATGTTGAGCTAAAAAGCAATGGAGAGTGGAGGTGTTTCTGTATTCACCCATCACTCTATCATGATTCAGTAAAAAAAAAAAAAAATCAATATAAACAAATACGGTCTAACAAAATGACTAATAAAAAAATGAAAAAGAGCTCTGACTTGCTCTACATTGTAGATGGTGTTTGGTTTCTTAACAAAACAATAGTGTATGACTACTGATTCTGCAAATAATGCCACTAATAAAAATGCATATGCATTGTTTATGTATCACTGGCCAAAAGTGGTTGTGGCCAACAATAAAACAATGCAGTCTTGTATGTCAAAGGAATAAAATCTGATATTAATTTTGTATACATCTACATTTACACTTCTATCACAAGACAGTGAAGGTTTTCCTATTATGACAGTGTTGTGTATTAATTTTTCAAAATTAATGTTAAGCACTGATAATAGCTGGCATTCTGCACCTCATGTGCCAAATGTTCATGTGTCTAGTTAAATACCTTTAAACATATGGAGTATCACCAGGGGTATCATGAGAATTATACATGCCGTAAGACCCAAAATCCTAAGTTATTTCTTCCCAATGAAGTTTGAGCTGGAAACCGTAGAAATATATATATATATATATATATATATATATATATATATATATTCATTTTTTTTTTTACTGTTGAAGAAAAGCTCTTTGAACTGAGATGTCTAGCTGCCATCCCGGGAACGCAATCCTGTGCGGAGTCGAGAAAGATGTTTGAATGTTCTCTTGGAATCTGAGCGTCTATAAGAATGCTCTCACCTGAAAAAGATTCCTGACACTGAAAAAATGACTCTTTAAAGATAAGTAGTCTAAATATGGAAAAATGTGGACTCCTTACAGCCTGCACTGAGTGGCATTTTACCTTCTCTAAGGATGATACCACAATTCAAACTAAAGATGATAAACCTCAATAATTGGCTTAGTTTCTGGTGTCATTCTAAGGGTGTGTAATACTTTCAACGTGGAAGGAGATGGTCAAACAGACCATGCTGCTTTGCCAGGGATGATCTGCACCTCTCCACCTCTAAACATTAGCTAAGACACCGACCTTCCCCATACTGCCCTTTTTTAGGCAATGCCAAACAAAGTATTTCTGACATTGCAAATAAAACAAGTATAAAGTGTTACTGCCCAACGCAAGGAGACTAAACAAAAAACTTCACTCCCTAGAATCTCTCTTCACCCTAGAGAATGCTAATGTCTGTGAGACATGGTTTAAAGCCGTGGAGAGCATGCTGACAGTGCAGGGATATAAAGCATTCCACGCATTTAAACCAGCTGCTACACAGACTGAGACTAAAGGTGGAGGTGTCTCAATTTACACCAAAAATAAATATACCTCAAGGCTGATCAAACAGGACAGTGCACTTGAGCTTCACCATAGGCAAAATCCAATACTACTTCCTTGCAAGCTATAGGTTCCCCTCTATGACCCAGGAAACTCAAACCATGTATTTAAACTTATTGGAAACACTCACCATATAACCTAATAACATATTCATGGGCAACTTTAATTACCACACTATTAACTGGGAATCATATATGACACCAAACTTACGGGCACACAGATTCCTGGATTTTGTAAACTCAAACTCCCTGGACCAGACTGTGAGTACACCAACCAGGGATGCAACCATACTGGATTTGGTCCTCACTAATATGGGAGAGTGCTACACACCCCCTAGTGTAATGTCTTTTCTGGCAAAACACTAAATGGTCTCCCATGAAGTAAAAAATAAAAGCTGGAACCTCAGCTAACCCTGGAATATTCAGGAAATACTCTAAGGCTAACTTCCTGCTATTAACTGATAACCTGGCACAATTTCAAGTGCCCATAAACCTTGACAACACTGCTGCCTGTGAAGAAGTGTTCACAGAAACCCTGTACAAGCAAGTTAATAGCTGCATAGAGGTAGGTTTACCTACCAGGAGGAAGTACAGTACTAATGCAATAAACAAGACACACTGGTGGAATCACATCACCAATAGGCTATACAACAGAAAGAAGAAAATCAAGACAAAAATTAGAAGGTGAAACAACCAGCAGGATAAAAGTATTCTCAAATTAAACAACTGTGAGGACAAATAAACTCTACCAAAGTCAAATTTGACAAATTTGGCATCCAAGGCCAAGGACAACCACAAGGCATTCTTTGGCTATGTCCGCAACATCAAAGGCAATATACAAATGTGTGCAGAGCTCATTGTTAATGTAGCCACCTATACTGAACAGGAAGATGCAGCAAACCTACTGGCTGACAACTTCGGTGCAAACTTCATCCTCTCTCCCTAAACCTTCCCTCAGGAAATACTATCAAATACAACTCCCCCTGGTATCACTGGGGAACAGGTTCTTAATGCTCACTACAAGATCACTGCACCAAAGGGCTCAGACAATATCGCAGGATGCCTTCTAAATAGCATCAAACATAACTATCATACCCTCTGAAATTGCTATTTAACTGTATCCTTCAAACAAGCTTCATGCCCCATGAATGGAAAAAGTACAGTTGTGTACCTACCATAAATGTAGATGTTACAGTGTATTCACTGTTGCAGTCATTACACTTGTGTTATGCTGCTGGCAGGCTACCCGCAGTCGTCCTGAATTCCAAAGTCTTGGTCCGGCGTCAGTTGCTGTCGCCTCTTCCCTGACGTCAGCGCGCCAGGGATATAAAAGATGCAGCCGACGCCATTTTCTTCAGGTTTTTCTTGCCCCAGATGTCAGGTGCCCCCAAAAGGGTAGGTTAAATAAATTTGCAAATAAAAAATCATGCACCAACATAAACATTACCTTCCTCTAGAAGCAAATACACCACACAGGTTGTATAGAATAGAGAAGTATAGACAAGTCCCAGCAATGATAGGGGGGTGGTGGGAGGGTAACCTGGACTGCAACAGTGAATACACTAACATCTACATTTATGGTAGGTACACAACTGTACTATGTTCATCGTATTTCACTGTTGAGTCATTGCACTTGGGTTGAATCCCAAAGCTGAGGTTGGGCGGCTGGGTCTAAATAGGATTAAGAGTGGCTATAAGGCCCTGAAAAACTGCAGTGGCAAAGCCTGTTCTGGATTTAGAGTAAAGAGGTAAGTGATGGTGCTTGGTAAAAGTGTGCACTGAACTTCAAGTTGCAGCCTCCAAAATTTCCTTGGTTGATACTCCTCTGAGAAAGGCTGCTGATGTGGCTGCTGTCCTGGTAGAATGTAGCCTAATATTCTTAGGCACTGATTTGCCATGCTGTGCATAGCAGAAACGAATGCAGTGTCCTATCCATTTTGAAATAGTCTGCTTTGAAATGGCCTTTCCTTGTGATCCTGCAGCATATGCCGCAAAAAGTTGCTCAGTCTTTCTGAAAGCTTTTGTTTTGTCCAAGTAAAAGCGTAGCTGTCTGTGTATGTCCAAATAGTGCAGAAATCTCTCCCGTTTATTCTGGGGGTTTGGATAAAAGGTTGGCAATGAATGGTTTGATTAAGAGCCAAGCTGGACACTACCTTTGGCATAAATGTTGAGTTTGTCCTGAGAGAAACCCTGTCCGGATGAAAAGTGATAAAAGGTTCCACTGCCATTAATGCCAGTAACTCTGAGACTCTTCTTGCTGAAGTTATTGCTAGGAGCAGAGCAGTTTTCCATAAGAATTTTATCTCAGCTGTATTGGCTGGCTCAAAAGGAGGCAGTGGGAGTTTTTCCACGACAAAGTTGAGGTCCCATGTTGGTATAGGTGCTCTCCTTGGGGGTCTTATGTTTTTTGCCCCTCTGAGGTACTGTCTTAGTAGTGGATGAGAGAAAATAGGAGGTTCCGTATTGTAATGAGCTGAAATGGCAGAGGCATGGATCTTTATTGATGAGATGGATAGGCCTTTGTTCAGCATCTCAGTTAGGTATTGCAAAATCTGAGGAATATTAGGAACAATTGATTCAAGTCCTTGTGCCTGGTTCCAAGCACAGAATCTCTTCCATTTTTTCTGCATAAGATTTCCTGGTGCTGAGCCTCCTGGCTTCCAAAATGACATCCATAACTGCTTTAGAGAGAGGTGTGTTCTGAGTGGCTATATTATTCGCCATGCAGCCAGATTTAAGGTTCTGAGTTGGCTGTACAAGATCTGATTGTTTTGTTGGGTCAACAGATGAGGAATTTGAGGTAAAGTCCAGGCTGGCCCTTGAGACAAGGTCTTTAGGATTGGGTACCAGTGCTGGCGTGGCCAGTCTGGGGCAATCAGAATCATTTTTGGCTTCTCTTGTCTGACCTTTAGGAGTACCTTGGGGAGTAGAGGCAGTGGTGGATAGGCATAAACTGTTAGACTTTTCCAGCTGAATGATAGAGCATCCACCTTCCATGCTTGTGAGTGATAAGTCCTTGTGCAGAATCTCTGTAGTTGGCAGTTGTGAGGGGAGGTAAATAGATATATGTCTGGGCATCCCCATTTCTTTGTTATCATGCTGAAGACTTGTGGATCTAGTTTCCACTCGTGAGGGTCCATGAGGTTTCTGCTTAGTTCGTCTGCCAGAGTATTTTTCTTTCCTGGCAGGAATTGTGCTTGCAGATGTACCTGATAGGCCAGTGCTGTGTTCCACAAAGTCATGGCTTGCCTGCAGAAGGGGTATGAATGTGTGCCCCCTTGCTTGTTTATGTACCACAGGACTGTAGTATCGTCCGTCTTTAGTTATAGTTGTCCTGGATGTAGTAGATCTTTGAAGGCTGTCACGGCATTCTGTACAGCTAGCATCTTTTTTTGATGGATATGAAGATGTATTTGGTCTTTGGGCCACGTGCCCTGTATACATTTTCCTGCCATGTGTGCTCCCCAGGCATAATCCGATGCATCTGTTGTTAGTGTCTACCTGGCTGTGGGTAAAGTGAAAGGCTGTCCCTTGTTGTGGTGACAGGCCAGTGCCCACCATCGAAACTCTTGTTGCAGGCAGGGAATGAGAGTAATTATTGTTTCCAGGCTGTGGCAATGTTGAGTCCAAACACTTTTTAGATACCATTGTAGCTTCCTCACATGCAGTCTTGCATATGGAATTACCAGGATGCAGGATGCCATGAAGCCCAAAGCCTGCAGAATATTTCTTGCAGGTAGTTGGGTCTTTGTTGCCATCATTTGAAAGTAATGAGTCAGTTGCCTTTGTCTGGCGTGAGATAAGCCATCTGGGCAGTTGTATTTAAGCTTGCACCCATGAATATTATCTCTTGAGAGGGCACTAGTTTTGATTTCTTTTCGTTTACTGTGTACCCTAGGCAAGTTAGTAATCTTTTTACAAACGCCAGATGCTTTAGTAGAATGTCGTTGCTGCCTGCTTGAATAAGGCAGTCGTCCAAGTAGGTATATATTTGAATTCCTTTTTGTCTGCAAAATGCAATTACTGGTGCCAGGCATTCTGTGAAGACCCTGGGCGCAGTAGATAAGCCAAAGGGCAGTGCAGAGAAATGGTAATGCATTGAGCCAGCTATGAATCTGAGGTATCTTCTGCAAGACTGTCTGAGTGGGACATGCAGGTATGCCTCTTTTAGGTCCAAAGTAACTAGCCAAGCCTTTTTGCCCAGCATGGGTAGAAGTTGCTGCAGTGTCAACATTTTGAATTTTGGAACGTCCAGGAAAGTATTTAGAGTAGACAGGTCCAGTATTGGTCTCCAAGCTTTGTCCTTTCTGGGTACCAAGAAAAGTCCCGAGTAAAATCCTTGTCCCTGCTCTTGCTGTGGTACTTTTTGGATAGCTCTCATGTCCATGAGAGCAGAAATTTGTTTTTGTTCCTCTGCCCATTGATTGTGTGGCAGGTCTGGCATACCTTTTGGCCTTGGTACGGTGTGAAAGTGAAACCTGTAACCCTGGGAAACAATATTCAGTACCCATTTGTCTTGGGTAATTGTGTGCCAATTTTGTGAGAAACGTGCTAGTTTTCCCCCTAAGGGTGCCGCCAAAAGGTAAGTGCTTGGCATTGGTAGAGGGAAGTCATTGGGACGGTTTCCTATGAGGTTGCGATTTGCCTTCTCCGCCTTTGGGGGCTGAAGCATCCCATTGCTTAGGTCTCTATGTGCCTTGTGGCTAAGATATGCCTCTTGGGAGTCTGCATCTGCCTCTTTGTGGCCTGTCTGAAACTGGAAAGGACCAATTTTTAGAAGGCCAGTTCCTGCTAAATCTGGGTGGCTGAACCTGTAAGAAATCCTTTACTGTCTGCATTGATTTTGCTTTATCCTCCATTTTCTTTAACACCTCTTCTGCCTTAACACCAAACAAAGTATCATGCTGTAATGGAGCATCCAACAATTTTGCTTTAACATGATCAGGTAAACTTTGTTCTTTTAACAAAGCATGCCTTCGAATGACAAAACCTATAATTGCGTCTCTACAAGAAGCCTCTAATGAATCAAAACCGCATTGCAAAGTATGCTTTCCCACTTGCTCAGCTGCATGCAATAAATCCTGCATTTCCTTATTTTCATGACATTCTGAGCTTGTAAGCATTTTCTGTTTGAGCAAAGACATTAGGTATTATTGATATCTAAGCATGTGAAATTGGCAGTTTAAAGCCTTTAAAGCTAAAGTAGCAGAGGTGTAAACTTTTTTCCCCCCATCTGTCCAGTGCTCTAGAATCCCTATCACAGAGAACAGGATTTTTTGCAGTGGAAGCTTTGACCCCTTTGGGACCCTAAGGAATTGTTTCTGGGTCAGCAGCAGGGTTTTTATAAAGAAATTTATGCGACTCTGGGACCCTGTAGTACCTATCTGGCTTAACTGGTGCAGGGGGTAAAGAATCAGGAGACAAACTGGATTCAGAAAAAACATCAACAATATCTAGTACAGGGGGAATAGCAAGGGGCCTGTACTGAGGCAGTAAAAGAAAATCTCTGAGCCTTTTCTTGTATTCTGAATAATCCTGGCTCTCCCAATGGAAATGCTCCCTTCATGGTGTGCAGGGTTTCCCCAAAGGAGTAATCCTCGGGAGGAGAAGCTGAAGGGATAGAGTCTTCAGTGTCAGAGTCCTCATAAGGAGGAAGAGAATATCCCTGTTCTGAAGAGGAATCAGAGGAAATAGAAACCTGGTCAGAGGAATCATAATCAGTATCTTGCCTAGGTCTTTTATCAGGAGGGGGAGGGGGACGGGAACCCCTGATCAGAGTAATTAGGTCCTTGCCCATTGTAAGCATCTGTTTCTTTGGCATGGATGATTGTCCAGGTGAATGCTGTACTTGTTTCTTTGTCTTTATAGGTGTTTTAGACTTTGCCTTGGCTGCTGAAGTGGTCTTGATAGTAAGCTGTGTAGGTCTGAAAACACCCTCAGAAGCCGATGCCTGCTCAGCGGCTCCGGACCCATCTGAGGGAATAGTTTCCGTAGGCCGAATACCTTGAGTTTCCAGTGGCCTAGCTGTCTCCACGTGGGAGTCTGAGGCGGCCTGTGGCTCTGTGGTAGCGGGTGTCAGGGGCTGTGAAAGCACCTCACTGAGAATTGGCGACTGGCCTAAAAGAGGCTTAGTCATCTGTTTTGGTCTGCGGATGCCTGTCCTTTTCTTTGTCCTTGCGCTTTTTATGAACTCTGGTCGTCTGTTGTTCCGACAGCATTATATAGTTAAACCTTTGGCCAAAGTAATGTAAAGAAAAATCGAACCAACGCTCAATAGTGCGTTGGTTGAATCTAGCGCAAAACCGACAAGTAGCAAATTCGTGGTCGGGGCCTAGGCAAGGAATACAGTAAGAATGAAAATCCTTATGAGTTATTTGCTTTCCACAAGAAATACAATTGTTAACTTTTACTGACATCGGTCTGGAGCAAGAAAATGTTTCCCCAATGAGGTACTTAGCTTTAGTGAAGACTTTGAATCTGAAATTCAATTTCGAAAATCTCAAGAGTCTGCCGACCGGCACTTGCGAACTGCTTTTGCTTCGGGCACTGCACGGCAAGACTTAAGAAAATGGCGTCGGCTGCATCTTTTATACCCCTGGCGCACTGACGTCAGGGAAGAGGCGACAGCAACCGACTCCGAACCAAGACTTTGGAATTCAGGCCGACTGCAGGTAGCCTGCCAGCAGGATAACCCAAGTGTAATGACTGCAACAGTGGAATGCGCTGAACATCAGCAACAGTCATCCCTCTGCACAAAGGTAAGCCAGCTACAGACTCTGGAAACTACAGACCTACAAGTCTCATTAGTATCATATGCAAAGCCATGGAAAAAATTATTACGGAAATGATCAATAATGACAGTGGAACCCTCCAGACACTGGACCTAACCCGATTTGGTTTCAAGGGCAAGTCATGCCGGCTTAACCTGGTGAACAACTTTGAGAAATGGAGGAGGGGAAAAATGGTTCACAATATCTATCTTGACCTGGCCAAGGCATGACACAATACCCCATTTGGGCATTGTTGACAAACTCAAGAGGTTAGGTACAAACTGTTAAGTGACCCAGTGGATAGCAAGCTAGCTCACAGACAGGACCCAGGAAGTTAGAACTGGGAGTCCACCTTTACAAAAAGGCCAGTCACAAGGTAAAGTCCCTCAGGGATTGGTCCCAAGACCACTCCTTTTTGACATTTACTTCTCTGAAGTAAAGGCTAATGACAATGGCCTCCGGCTGTCTAAATCTGCAGATGATTTTAAATTAGGAGCGGTCAATGAATCCCCAACCGGCACAAATCTTCTCCTGGAATGGCTGATCCAGACAAACAACTGGTGTCAGAGACACAGACAGACTAAATTTAAAAAATACATAATACAGTATCCTTCAGGAAATCATCCACCCCTGGTAGCGATCATATTGACAACACACCCCCTAGGAGTTGACCTAGTAGTCAAGAACTTATGAACACACACACAGACAGTGATCTAGCCTTTGAGAAAAAAAATCAATATTGTGCAACTTAAATAAAGGTATGGCATCTAGGTCCAAGGAAGTCATTTGGCTTCATCAGACCTATCATTGAGTACAATGCCCCCTTTAGTATGTCCCTGACCAGGCATAGCAACAAGTGAAACAGCCACAGAGGTTCCTCACTAAAACAGTACAGGGTGTAATTAACATGTCCTATGCAGACTGCCTCAAGGCACTGCTCCTGTTCTCTTGTCTGCTACAGGCTGCTGAACAGAGAACTATGCCTGGCATACAAGGTATTCTCAGACCCAATACATATCTGCAAAACAAACAGCAACAGAATTACCCATTTTAAAGACAAAACATTCCCTGTGATATAAACAGGATGCGCTGGAGAGACAGGTATGTATCACAGAGACTACCCCTTCTCTGGAACAGGCTCCCCACCCATATGAGACAGTCTCTACTTAACCAAATTCAAGTGCAACTTGGACAAGCAGATGGGGAAGAGGAAATTCATCCCTGGTTTGGCACCTTTGTCTCTAATGGGCAAAGGCAGCTTGTAACTGGTTCGGCTCCCAGACCCCTGCTTAAACTTATCAAGGGTATCACAACTTATCAGAGATTTGGATGCATGACTAGACTTAAAAAAGCCCTTGTCATTACCCTAGTAAATGCCGATGAACTGGTTCACATGAAGCAAGAGCCTGTTTTCCTTACACACTTCCCAAGGAGGATCCTAATTTTCAAGGACGCTTCAAACACAACACCCTTTCAAAACATTTTCACATGAGACTGCATTGAAAGACGGGAGAATCTTTGAGCACACATGCTGAAATGGCAGCAAATGAACCGGAAGGAACAAAACAAGCCATTTACTAAGACAGGATTTTCCAGTAGCAGGTTTTCTTGCCTCCACTAATACGTGCTGCATGTCTTCAGAAAAAAAAAACTGCATAAAAAGGCAATAAAATTCTTTCATCCACAAAGTAATCTGAAGGTGTTTGAGATCGGGATATATCAAACAGGCCATTTCCAAAAGAAGGGCAAACTAAGGTTGCCGGGGCCAGAAAGAAGTCACTTCAACGTCCTTTGGGGAAGTCTTTCTAAATCTTCAGAATTACACTGGAAATTAGAGGAAGGGGTAGAAAAGCATACAAGAACATTCCTGCCCAAGGAAAATAAATCATCTGTTTATCACACCTACTTGCACAGAGTCCTGAAACAGAATGTTGCCAACCAATTGTTGTGAGTGGAGGCAAAAAGATCTACGAGGTGTTTTTCCACACAGTTGCATCAGACCTCCGATTAAGTTTCCATTAATGAGGGTCTGTTCTAGTCCTACTCAGCTTGACTAATACATAATTTTACTCTAATGGTTTTTAAGATGCCTGCAGAGTGAGCATGTGGTGAAAAGTTGTATCCCAGGCAACCATGGCTAGTCTGCACAGATGGTAAAGTACAGTTTTGTACCTACCATAAATGTAGATGTTAGAGTGTTCACCCTGCTGCAGTCATCACACTTGGGTTATCCTGTCATCAGGCGGTCCCCGCAGTCGGACGGATTTCCAAAGTCTTGGTCCGACGTCGGTTGCTGTTCCCTCATCCCTGACATCAGTGCGCCAGGGGTACATATACTGCAACCGACGCCATTTTCTTCAGTTTTTCTTGCCCCAGATGTCAGGTGCCCCCAAAAAGGTGATCCAAATTAGTACCAAAAGGTGAGAACACTGTACAAACACAAAAACCCTTCAGCTATAAGCAAATACATCAGTAAGGCATAGCAAAAATTTAGCCAGTAGATCAGAGGGGTTGGAGGGAGGGTAACCTGGACTGCAGCAGGGTGAACACTCTAACATCTACATTTATGGTAGGTACAAAACTGTACTATGTTCATTGTGTTACCCTGCTGCAGTCATCACACTTGGGTTGAGTCCCAAAGCTAAGGTAGGGTGGAGGCATTATAGAGGGTTAGAGGAGGCAATGAGGCCCTGCAGAACTGCAGTGGCAAAGCCTGCCCTGGACTTAGAATAAAGAGGTAAGTGATGGTGTTTGGTGAAGGTGTGTACAGAACTCAAGTTGCAGCTTCTAAAATTTCCTTGGTAGGAACCCCCCTGAGAAAGGCTGTAGAGGTAGCTGTTGCCCTGGTAGAGTGGGATCTAATGGTAGGAGGAACTGGTTTCCCATGATGGGTATAGCAGAATCGTATACAATGGCCTATCCATTTAGAAATGGTTTGCTTGGATATGGCCCTCCCTTGAGAAGCTGTATCATAGGAAACAAAGAGCTGGTCAGTTTTTCTGAAAGCCTTAGTTTTATCCAAGTAATATCGAAGCTGCCTATGAATGTCCAAGGAATGCAGGAGTCTCTCACCTTTGTTCTGTGGATTGATTTAAAGCTACACTGGAAACCACCTTAGGCATGAAGGTAGGATTAGTTCATAGAGAAACTGTGTCGTGATGAAAAATGAGGAAAGGTTCCACTGCCATAAGTGCCTGTAATTCTGAAACTCTCCTAGCAGAAGTTATTGCCAGGAGCAGGGCAGTCTTCCAAGATAGGAACTGAAGGTCTGCAGAAAAAAGCTGGTTCAAAGGGAGGTAGTGTTAGTTTTTCCAGAACAAAGTTGAGATCCCATGTTGGTGTAGGAGCTCTTCTAGGTGGTCTAATGTTTTTTGCCCCTCTGAGGATTTGCCTTCGTAGAGGGTTTGAAATTAAAGGTGGATTCGTGTCGTAGTGAGCTGAAATAGCTGAAGCATGGATTTTAATTGAGAAGGAAAGTCCTTTATGCAACATCTCAGCTAAATACTGCAGAATGTGAGGCATATGAGGCTGAGTTGTGTCTTGGCCTTTAGCTTGGTTCCAATCAGAAAACCTTTTCCATTTGTCCGAGTAAGCCTTCCTGGTGCATGGCCTCCTGGCTTCTAGAATAACATCCAGTACTGCTTGTGAAAGAGGGGCTGGGTTGGCTGCTTAATTGATTTGCCATGCAGCCAGGTTTAAGGTTTTGATCTGGCTGTGTAGAATCTGCTTGTCTTGCTGTGTGAGCAAATGAGGTATTTGAGGCAATGTCCATGGTGGGCTGTGAGCCATATTCTTCAATAGCGGGTACCAGTGCTGGCGTGGCCAGTCTGGGGCTATGAGAATCATTTGAGGTTTCTCCTTTTTGACCTTCAAAAGAACCTTTGTAAGAAGAGGTAATGGAGGAAAGGCATATGCTGTCAGGTTTTTCCAACTGAAGGAGAGAGCGTCCACTTTTCCACACTTGATGGTGGAATGTCCTTGTGCAAAATTTTGTCAGCTGGTAGTTTTGAGGACTGGCAAACAGGTCTATATTTGGTAGGCCCCATCTTTGAGTGATCATTGCAAATATTTGTGGGTCTAGCTTCCACTCGTGGGGATCTTTGATGTTTCTGCTTAGGTCGTCTGCCAATGTGTTTTTCTGTCCTGGCAGGAAGTGAGCTTGTAACTGGACTTGGTAGGCCAGAGCTGTGTTCCATAAGATTATTGCTTGCCTGCAAAGATGGTAGAAATGTGTGCCTCCTTGTTTGTTTATGTACCACATTACTGTGGTGTTGTCCGTCTTTATTGCCAGTTGTCCAGGCTGTAGTAGATCCTTGAAAACTGTCAGAGATTTCTGTACAGCTAGCATCTCCTTTTGGTTTATGTGCAGTTTTCTTTGTTCTGCAGTCCATAGGCCTTGAATGCATTGCCCTGCCATGTGTGCCCCCCAGGCATAATCTGAAGCATCTGTTGTGATAGTCTGCCTGGGTGGGGGCAAGGTGAAAGGCTGACCCTTGTTGAGGTGACATGCCTGTGCCCACCATAGAAATTCCTATTGAAGGCAGGGAATGAGAAATATCACTGTGTCCAAGCTGTGGCTGTGTTGAGACCATACGCTTTTTAGGTACCATTGTAATTTCCTCATATGCAGTTTTGCAAATGGTATTATCAGAATGCAAGATGCCATGAAGCCCAAAGCCTGCAGAATTTTTCTTGTAGTTAATTGGGTCTTTGTTGCCATTGTCATGAAATATTGAGTCAGCTGTAATTGCTTGTCTGGTGTAAGACAAGCCTTCTGGGCCATTGTGTCCAAGCTGGCACACAGGAATGTCATTTTTTGTGAGGGTACTAGTTTTGACTTCTTTTCATTTACTGTCTACCCCAGACAATTTAGTAGATGCTTCACAAAAGCCAGATGTTGTAAGAGAATGTCTTTTCTTTCTGCTTGGATGAGGCAGTCATCCAGATATGGATATATTTGAATTCCTCTTTGTCTGCAGTATGCAATTACTGGTGCCAGGCATTTTGTGAATACTCTGGGCGCAGTAGATAAGCCAAAAGGCAGTGCAGAGAACTGATAATGGGTTGAACCTGCAATGAACGGAGGTATCTTCTGCAACTTTGTCTGATAGGGACATGCAGGTATGCCTCCTTGAGGTCCAACGTTACCAGCCATGCTTCCTTGCCCAACATGGGAAGTAGCTGCTGTAGTGTTAGCATCTTGAATTTGGAAACTTGTAAGTGTTTAGAATTGAAAGGTCCAGAATTGGTCTCCAAGCATTTTCTTTTCTGGGTACTAGGAAGAGCCTTGAGTAAAATCCTTGACCTTGCTCTTGAGTTGGCACCCTTTGAATGGCTCTCATGGCCATGAGAGCTGTAATTTGTTTTTGCGCCTCTGCCCTTTGATTTTGTGGCAGGTTTGGCATTCCTCTTTTTATTGGCAAGGTGGGAAAGTTGAATCTGTATCCTCATAAAAATTATGTCTAGGACCCATTTGTCCTTTGTGACCATGTGCCAGTTGTCTGCAAATAGTGCTAGTTTTCCCCCTAGGGGGGCTGACAAAAGAGCTTTGTTTGGCCAGCTGAGGTGCAAGTCATTGAGTTTGTCTTCTGGTGGATTGAGACCTGTCTTCTCCTCCCTTCTGGGTTGGAGTACCCCATTGGCGAGGTTTATACTGAGCTTGTGGTTGTCCTCTGCCCCTTGGGCACCTGTATTTACCCCTCTGAGGCCAGTCAGTGGCTGGAAAGGACCAATTTTTTGTTGGCCAGTTTCTGCTGAAGCGAGGGGGTTGTACCTGTAGGAAATCTTTGACTGTCTGCATTGGATTTTGCCTTATCTTCCATTTTCTTTAAAACTTCTTCAGCTTTAACACCAAAAAGAACATCCTGCTGTAAGGGAGCATCTAGTAGTTTTGCTTTAACATGATCAGCAGACTTTGTTCCTTTAACCAGGCATGCCTACGTATAACTGATCCAGTGACAGCTGCTCTGCAGGAGGCCTCCAAAGAATCAAACCCACATTGTAAGATATGTTTGCCCACCTGCTCGGTGGCGTGCAACAAATCCTGTACTTCTTTCAATTCAGATTGTTGAGGGAGGGTGGTTATCTTTTGTTTTAACTGAGAGATCAGAAATTGCTGATACTTAAGCATATGAAATTGACAGTTTAGAGTTCTCATAGCTAAAGTGGCTGAGGTGTAAACCTTTTTCCCCCCATCTGTCTAGTGCTCTTGAATCCCTTTCAGAAGGTACTAGATTTTTAGACATGGAAGCCTTAGCCCCCTTGGGACCCTGGGAGACGGTCTCTGGGTCAGCTACTGGGCTTTTGTAAAGAAATTTGTGGGAATTAGGTACTCTGTAGTATCTGTCAGGCTACTGGACTTTTGTAAAGAAATTTGTGGGAATCAGGTACTCTGTAGTATCTGTCAGGCTTGGCCAGGGCAGGAGGCAGAGAGTCAGGGTTGAAAGTGGATTCTAAATAGACATCGTCCACAATGTCCAAAACAGGAGGAATGGCTAGAGGTCTGTGTTGGGGGAGTAAAAGAAACTCTGAGCCTTTTCTTGGAATCAGAGTAATCCTGACCTTCCCAGTGAAAATGTTCCCCCCTCAGTGTGTAAAGTATCCCCAAAAGAGTAATCTTCTGGAGGGGAAGCTGAGGGAATAGAGTCCTCAGCATCAGAATCTTCATAAGGAGAGAAGGAATAGTCTTGGTCCTCAGAGGAGTCCGAAGAAATAGACAGTTGTTCAGAGGAAGCAGATTCTTCCTCTTGTCTAGGCCTTTTGTCAGGAGGAGGCTGAGAACCCCTGATGAGAGTAATCAAATCTTCAGCCATCTTGAGCATCTGTTTCTTAGGCATAGGGCCTTGAACAGGAGACTGAAGTGAAGCCTTTTTCGATTTGGAAGGAGTCTTCGATTTGGAAAACGTTTTGACTAAGTTGTCGGTCTGAAAACGCCTTCAGAAAGCGATGGCTTTTCAGAAGTACCGATGTCCTTGGAAGGTAAATCGTTGGTAGGGCCTGAAGTAAAAGGCTGCGTTGGCCTAGAACATTCCGTCAAAATATCGGTAGCAGTCTCTGGTTCCTGAACTGTGGTAGTCAGAGGCTGTGTCGGAGCCTCCCTGATAACCGGAGACCGGATCAACCGAGGCCTCGGAATTGGGCTTAGGCCTGGGCTGTCGATCCTTATCCCTGCGCTTTTTGTGCACGCCGGTAGTCGGTAGCTCCGACGGCATGTTATAATTAAATTTTCTGCCAAAAAAGTGTTGTGCAAAATCAAATAGTCTTTTAATAGTAAGTTTATTAAATCTAGCACAAAAACGACAAGTGACGTCGTGATCAGGGCCTAGGCAAGGTATGCAATAAGAATGAAAATCCTTATGAGGTATTTGCTTCCCACAAGAAATACAATTGTTAACTTTTTCTGACATCGGTCTGAGGCAAGAAAAGTTTCCCAAACGGGGTACTTAGCTTTATAGAAGACTTCGGTCTGAAATTCGAATTCGAAAATCTCAGGAGTCGGCCGACCGGCACTTGCGAACTGCTTCTGCTTCGGGCACCGCGCGGCAAGAAAGACTGAAGAAAATGGCGTCAGTTGCAGTATATGTACCCCTGGCGCACTGACGTCAGGGATAAGGCGACAGCAACTGACGTCGGACCAAGACTTTGGAAATCCGGCCGACTGCGGGACCGCCTGACGACACGATAACCCAAGTGTGATGACTGCAGCAGGGTAACACGATGAACATCATCTTGTTCCCCCTCACTTGTTTGTGTACCACATCAAGGTGTGGGTGTCTTTAAACACACATAAATGTCCTAGGGACTTCCAATGAGAGAACTGAGAACATTTATAAGAGCTAACATGTGTTTTATGATTGAATATTTTGTTTGAAAGAGACTGCACTTTTACCCCAATAGACACTGCTCCCCATAGAAAGTCTCAGGTTTCTATTGTGACTGACTGTGCTAGACCAAGAAGAGAGAATGAGCAATCTGGATTCTGCGAAATCTGATTACACCACCACAAATATCTCCCTTTCCATAAACACTAAAACTGGAATCTGAAATGTCAACAGATGCTGAGAAAGTAAAAAATTTCAGGTACTCATGTTGAGTATTACAAGTATCATACAAGCCATGGGACCTAGAATTCTGGGCACTTCCTTGCTGACACAGAAGTCAGAAGGGAAAAAGTCAGGAACAGTTTTAAAAATCTATTTTTTTTTCTCCTGCAGAAGAAAAGTTCTTTGAACAAAGGTTTACAGGGGATACCCCAGGAAAGCAATCCTATAAGGAGGAGTTAGGCAAGACTTCTGTAGATTCTCTTGGAAGCTCAGCATGTGTAGGAGATGGATCTATTTGACATGAACTGGCCACAATATTGAAACACTCCACTGAAACCATAATGCCAAACATAGTATTTGTCGAAAGCCGACTTGATTGAAGTTCAGCTGATCCACTTTACTCACTAGATAAATACGTACATGTATATGGTAACATCTGAGTTCTGTACAGCCATGGTATTCAATGGGTTAAACTTCAAGCAAGTAAACTTTCTACAAATGCAATGTTTGACATTGTGGTCTTGGAGAGGGTGTTAATGTTCTGGCCATTCGATCATGTCAAATAGATCTTAGGAGATCCCTTACCCAAGTGTAGATTCCTGACACATTCAGAATCAATCTGTAAAATTAAGCAAGTCATCTAAATAAGCACATTAATACCTTGCAGTCTAGCTCCCGTGATCGCCTACTGCAGACACTGAATACCCATGAAGCAGTAGATGGACCAAAGGATAATGTAAAGTACTGATAATGTAATCCAGACATGGAAATCTAAAGAAATCTGCATCTATAGGAATGTGATGCTATGCACCTTTTAAATCTGTAGTCACCAGAAAACTCAAAGAGGGAATAAGAGATAAGTTAAGTAACATTTTCCACTTGGGCACTATTACAACCAGGATCAGTAAACAGATCTAGATCTTAAAAATCTTTTCTTTGGCACCAGAAACATCCTTGAATAAAACCCTTCTCTTATCTAAGGAGGAGGTAGAGTCACCCACCCCCATGAGCATATGCTGAAAGCCAGGCGGAAAAAGAACCGTCTGGACTGGCAGGTGAGTAGGAATTGGCTGAAAAGATGGAAGAAACTCCTATTGCCATCTGTAACCTTGACAGAGGACTCGCCAAGCCCATCTGTCTGAAACTAGCTGTTGCCATAGAAAGTGATGGAGGCTCACACTTTCTGGAAGGGTTAAAGGACTGTGGGTGTGTGTGTGTGGGGGGGGATAAATCATAGTCATTCACACTCAGACTGGTCTTTGTTCTGGGGGAGGGGTTCCCCCCATCTTCTTTCTGGAACCTCTCTGTCATTATTTTTTAAAATGTTTGCTTACCAGCAACTTGCTGGGTCTGTTTAATTTGCTCTTTAAATAAGATTGCAGAGGGAGCACAGGGTCCCTTGGCAAACTAAAAGGAGAAGGGCTGAAAATTTTGAAAGCTCCCTTGAATCAGTTTTCCTCTACTCGTCACACTTTTTAGTGACCTCTGCAGCAGAAGGTCTAACAGATAATTAAAGATTTAATTTTTGACATCCTCCAGGAGGTTTTGAGAATGCAACCAGGAAAACCTCATAACATTTCCAGTGGCAACAGCCCTGAAGTGACATCAGCAGAATCCTATGCACATTTTAAACAGTTGGTAGTCACTTTAGATACAGAACTTACACAAAGCAAATTTCTCCTCAGAAGAGGAGTATTATAGTTATGTACTCACCATAACTTTGCCTCTGTATTGTCTGTTTTCATTCTTCCTCAACTGATGGGTCTCCAGTCTGACATTGGATCCATCCTCGGCCACTATGATGGACTTTAGGCTGAACAGCTTGAGCTCATCCCCTTACCCACAATACCTCTCTTCGACTTAGTTACCGCAGATCAAATTTGCTCTCTATTCAAATAACCACAACATGACAAAGTAGTATCAGCCACTAATGGTATCTGAGGCAAAAAGGCAAAGGTACTACTACAGAGTAAAAAGGGTTAAGAAAACAGAGAAAAGAGTTCTGGAGCCCACGTGGGAAAACCATTAAGGAATATCCCTCAGTGCATACTAGAAGACAATCAAAAGGATGGCGGAACTGAAGGATGTGAAGTTGAGAAGGAAGAAAAACCCAGATGCAGAGTTATGGGGAGTATGTAACTACACTATCGGATACCTTTTTGTCCAATCCTCAACTGGTAGGACAGAGTTCCCAGCTACAGTGATCTTGGGTGGTCCTTCAAGGAAGGATATTCCTAAGAACAGAGGAACCAAAAATTGCCCTACTCCAAGATAAGATGTCTACAGTATAATGAGCTATAAAGGTACGAGCACTGGACCATGTAGATGCTGCACAAATGTCATCTATGGACCCTGAAGAAAAAAAGAAAGAAAACAGATGATGCAGCCATAGCTCTGGTACAGTGAGCTTTAACATGTTTGAGTAATGCTAGTCCTTTACTCTTGTAAATAAAAACAATGCAATCAGTGAACCATCTGGCTAATGTTATTTTTGACACTTGTTTGTCCAATTTATTTTGTAAAAAGAGACCAACAGTTGTTCTGACTTCCTTTGGTCTTTAGTTCTGTGAAAGTCTTTAGTTCTGTGAATGTAAAATCTGAGTGGTTTATGCACATCTTATAAATGGAGCAGATACTTACACTTGTTACAAAAATGTGGATAGAAGACTGTCAGGTTAATCGACTGGTTAAGGTTGGCTTCTGACACCACTTGAGGCATGGAGCTCTGACACCAGTCTAACCGCATCTATATCACATTATCGAAAGTTTACTTAATCGAATCAATAAAGGTCAAACTTTATTGATCGATTAAGTAAAACATCGAACATAAAAAAAAAATTAAAAGAAAAAATGAAATGGCGTAGGTAGGGGGCAAGCCCATCTGCACCCGCCACATCCACCCTACTTAAATACAACAACTCAGAGACCGCACTTCACTGAGGTAAACTGAAATCTCCCCTTACGGAGATTTCCATTTACTTGCAAGAGGTTCTTCACTTTCGATATTGTCAGTTTACAACAACAACGTGAAGTAGACCAGTCTAGCCAATGTAATGATAACCAGGAAAAGTATGTTCCAGGATGAATATTTCAAGTCTACCCTGGCTGCTGGGCGCTAAGCTAAGGCTTGAAGGATAAATGTGAGGTCCCAAGGAGAAAGAGGGTCCATAACAGGAGGTTAAAGCAGCAAAGTGCACTTAAATGCTTTGCACAATTTCAAAAAAGCTAGAGAAGAATTTTTTGCCCAAGTGAAAATTTGATACTGCAGCTAGCTGTACCTTAACTGTGGAATAACTAGCTCCATTATTGAAAATGGAAGCCAGGAAATCAAGAATAGCTGGAACCGGTGCTGAAAGGGGGTCTAGAAGTCTCTGTTGTGTTGAGCCAAGACAGAAATATTTTACATTTGCTATTCTAAATCTTTCAGGCAGAGGCTTTCTGGGATGTCATAAGAATGTGGTGAATGAGGAAGAAAGTCTGGAGTTTCTAGCAATCACTGGGAGTGGAGAAACCATGTGGTCAGCCTGACAGATTGTATGTCTGGGGCAGGTAAACCAGGCAGGTGAGAGAAATTCCAGAATAGGATCCACCACCAAGGGAGGGTGAACTAAGTGAGGCTATAGGAAGGCAAAAACTTGGCAAGGCCAGAATGGAGAATAAAGATAAACTTGCTCTTCTACTATAATGTCTTCTGGATAAACTTGGGGATGAGAGGAGTTGGAGGCAAGACAGAGTGGACCGGAGGGACAACCAAATTAGACAGTCTCTAAGTATCTCCCTGGGGGGGGGGGGCAGCAGGGCAAAATACCTGCTGTACTTGGTACTGAAGGGAGAAGCAAAGAGGTCTCAGCACAGATGACTGCATCAGGAAAATAACATTTTTGCCACAGATTGACTGAGGGACCACTCATGAGGGGGTAAGATGAACCTGCTTAGTCTGTCTGCTATCACATTAGTTTTCCCCAGTGTATGCATTGCCAAGAGAAAGGGATCAGAAGAGACTTCCAATTGCTAAACTCTCATCACCTCCCAGCACAACTGGAAGGATCAGGTTCCCTCCTGTTGGTTGCTGTATCAGACCACAGACATGTTGTCCAGTTTTACAGCAATTAACTCTAGAGGGAGAACATCTTGAAACACCTGCAATGCTAACAGGACTGCTCTCATTTCTAGGATGTTGATGTAAAGACTGGCCTCTGACTGGGATCACACGCCTTGGACTGTCCTTCCCAAATAATACCTCCCTCCTCTATTTGGGAGGCCTCTGTATTCACTTTGGTCTTGAGGTTGGGTAGCATAAAAGGGCGGCCCTAAATGACTTTCTGTGCATGTACTCACCATTCTATGCAATGCCTGGATACGTTTATGATGTGGATGAATGACATAAATGGATAGTGTCTTGTTGGCCACTGTACCACTAGAGTCAACTGTAACACTGACAGGGTAAAACATCGGGAATTCTTCTTTTGTTGCAATTTTGGGGTAGAAGAGGAAATGGTATGTAATAAACATTGGATATTATACTCTGCACCCACAGCTATCCAGACTTTTGTATGTAGAGACAAGTGCCCCCGACTGCCTCCAGAGTGTAGCTGTCGGATAACCCTTCAGAGACACTGAAATGGCTTCTCAGCGAAGAGACCTCTGAAGCCCTGATGTAGCCACCTCAGCCACAGGTGTGGCATCTTCCATTATAGTTCCCCCTCTGCCATGAGGGGATTCATCTCCATAGCAGTCCTGAGAAGAACCTTGCATTTTTCCGAACCACAATTTTCTGCCAGCTTTCTGGTGTCAGCAGAAAGTCCTTGGAGGGTATAAAGATGGATTCCAATAGCAGACAAAGTCATCCCAACTTGTTCACTCCTACAGAGAGTCTCCTTTACTTTGGGACCAAACAAGGTGGATCCATCAAAGGCAGCAATGATGAATAAAGCCAAAAATCACAAAGGCTTATCCAGGCATGTCTCCTGATGGTTATTCCTGAACCCACCATTTGAGATGCTCCCTCTAAGGCATGAGAAATCAATTTCATGGAAGGAATGGAGAAGGGTGAAACTGTCTTTTTGTCTTCTGAAGACATGTACGCCAAGAGGGTACTGGAAAACTGTTTGATCAATTCCCTCTGATAGCTTCTCACATATGCCTGATAATTCAGAGACCTGAGGGCGAAGTCACTGAATCATAGAACTGCTTTCTATATCTGACCAAAGCCCCAGATTTCCTATTGGGGAGATGGACAGAGGAACTCTGTACTGAGTGTTCTTTCTTAGTGGCTGCTGCAACAACCACAGCATCCACAGGGCATTTGGGAATGGACTCTGACATCTGGATCCTTCCAGGCCTGGCCTGGTCTACCACTTCAACCTTCAGGGGGGCTAATCAAGTCATAGCTGACCCAGCTCTGAAGTCCTCAAGGAAGACAGATTCCTGTTGGGGGGGGGGGGGGGTGAGAAGACCAACAACCTTTCTGTCTTAGAAGTTAAGGGTATTTCAACGAATGAGATGTCCTCAAGGGGTGATCTTCCCCTTCACTGAAGTCAGTGTCTTTGGTACAAGACTCTTGTGGAAGGTGTAAGTGTCTCCTCTTACATGTCTACTTCCAAGGGGGCTCTTCAGTGGAAGGCTCTGGCGGGGACTCAGAAGTTCCAGTAAAGTCCTAAATGAGGACAATCTCAACGGTTGACCGGACCAACTGTCAGAAGGAGAGGGAATGGTATTAACCAAATGTTCAGCAGCAACTTAACACATTAAGGCAACAACTCCTGGGTCTGACCTGAAATGAGTGCATACAAATTTAAGACTGAAAGTTTGTACAGTCTACCTGCTTTCTTGGGGAGCAGCAGGCTGTAACAAAAACATCCTGCAAAGCAGAAAGAACAGGAGAAACAGGAGTATGACCACTGTTGCGCATTTCACAGTAAGCAGCAAAAGCTGCTCAAAAGCACTTCCTACCAGAAGCAAACATGCCTAGTGAGCTCTACTCCACAACAAAGTACAACCTTTCTGTGATGTGCAGTACAAGTATTACAGCAAATATCTACAAATACTGTCCAGTCACTTTACAGTAAGGTTTTACTTCATTACTTTAGTTATATTACAAGTCATGTTACTGCCAGCTGGAATGAAAAAATACTAAGGGCAATAGTGCACATCCAGAGAAATACTTTTTCAATAGTGGGATTAGAAAGCACAAGGGCAAAAGTACAGTTGCGTAAAATCTTACCATAACTGTAGATGTCCTTGCCTTCACCGCTGCAGTATTCCATACATATGGGGATTCCTTGCCGTGAAAGCCCACTGTCCGGCCAGTTTACCAAAGTCTACCTTCGCTTTAAGGTATGCTGAATGTTACCTGCAAACTCCTTGCGTAGGGTACGGCATTAAAGGTGACATTCATGCACATCACTGGCAGAACTGATTGCCCCAGTAGGAACAGCAGTCCAAGGAAAACCAAGGAGTACCTGCTCATCCAGGAAGGAAAAAAGACCAGGGAGTTGGAGGAAGGGAGTGCATACTGCAGCAGTGAAGGCAAGGACATCTACCATTACGGTAAGATTTTTACACAACTGTACTATGTCCTTACATTCACCGCTGCAGTATTCCTTACAAATGGGAGTGTGCCAAAGCTCAAGAAGAAACTTGGGAGGAGGAAGCAGCAGAGCCCTCCAAGAAGCCATGAAGAATGGCAGCAGCAAAACCAGCCCTAGCTCTGGAGATACCATCGAACTGGTAATGTTTCGTAAAGGTATGCAAAGAAGTCTAGGTAGCAGCTTCAAGAATAGAATTAGTGTCCAAGCCTTTGAAAAAACCACCATAAGAAGTCACAGCTCTAGTGGAATGAGCCGTTACAGAAAAAGGAAGGCTCTGGCTATGAAAAGTGTAACAAAAGGAAGTAGCCTTTGAAATCCAAGTGGAAATACTTTGCTTGGAAACAGCCAAACCTAAAGACCTAGGATGAAAAGAAACAAATAGCTGGTCAGATTTTCTGACCGCTTTAGTTTTATCCAAACAAATTCTGAGCTGTCTATGCACATCTAAGGTATGCAGCACTCTCCCACTGTCAGATTGCGGAGAGGGGAAAAAAGTAGGTAAATTAATGGACTGATTAAGTGACAACTTATTAACCACCTTGGGCATGAAAGAAAGATTAGTATGCAAGGACAGCCTGTCCTCATGAAATAACAAAAGAGGTGGACAAGCTATAAGGGGTTGCAACTCATACACCCATCTGGCAGAAGTAAAAGCTAACAAAAGAACTGTCTTCCAAGAACAATGTTGCAAGGAAGCTGAAACAGCAGGCTCAAAAGGAACCAGAGTCGAAATTAAGATACCAGGGAGGAGAAACAGGCTTCTGGGTACCAGAAAAAGTCTGGAGTAGAAACCTTGGTCTGTTCTGCAGGAATGTGCTCTATTGCCCTCATAAAGAGCAGGGAAAGGACTTGCTTTTTCGCCTCTGCCCACTGGTTTGGAGATAGATCTGGGAACTCTTCTGGGGTTGGAAGAAAGTGGAAAGTAAATTTGTATCCCTGGGACACTATGTTGAGGACCCAGTGGTCATTGGTAATGGTGGCCCAGGTGCTTGCGTGAAAGGAGAGTTTTCCTCCTAGGGGTAAATGCCAGTGGGCAGAGGGAGGGGGTGGGGGAGGAGAGTCATTGTAAGCTTTTACCATGAGGGGGGTGGCTTAGAACTCCCTGGTTATGAAGTGGAGGAACTCCACTGCTTTGATCTCTGCATTCCCTGTGGCTGCTGTCTGGGGTGGGGAGGGTTTGCTTCCCCAGGGTCTGGGCTGAACTGACCTGTTGGGAGCAGGAAAGGACCAGTGCTTGGAGGGGCAAAGCCTGCTGAACCTGGGTGGCTGGACCTGTAAGAAATCCTTAACCGTCTGCATTGATTTAGCTTTTTCTTCCATCTTGTTTTAAGACCTCCTCTGCCTTAGTGGCAAATAAGTTGTGTTTGTGCAAGGGTGTATCCAGAAATGTAGATTTAACATGGTCTGGCAAGGGTTGCTCCTTAAGCCATGCATGCCTTCTAAGGACAGAGCCGGCGACTGCTGCCCTGCAAGAAGCTTCTAGGGCATCAAAACCACAGTGTAAGATGTGCTTAGTCACCTGACTTGCAGAATGCATCAACTCTTGTAACTCTTTAGATTCTGACATTGGTTAGTGCAAGAAAAAAGGATCCCCAATGGGGTACTTAGCTTTAGAAGATTTCAGCTTAAATTCGGAAGACGAAACTCAGGTAGCGGCCGACTGGCACTCGTGCGAACTGCTTCTGCTTCGGGCTCCTCGGCAGGAATGACTGATGTAATGGTATCGGCTGCCTTACTTTATACTACCGACGACCTGATGTCAGTCCTGAAGCGGCAGCAACAGACACAGAAATACTAAGCCTCTGGTTATTCGGGCCTGCCAAGGGCTAGGATAACTCAAATGTGATGACTGCAACAGAGAAACATGAAGAACATGTGCCAAGACATACCTAGAAATATAGGTCTGATAACCAATAGCCCTAAAAGCTAAGGTAGCCAAAGTATAAACCTTCTTACCCAGCCTATCCATGGTTCTACTGTCCTTGTCAGAAGGCAGTAACTTGGATGATGGAAGCAACTGAGACGGCTTACTAGAGGCTACAGACACCTGTGGGGTCAGCAGCATTACATTTAAACAAAAAAGAACAATCCTCAGGTACCCTATAAAACCTATAAGACTTCTTGGGCACTGGGTGCAGAGTATCTGGCGCTTTAGAGGCATTGAAAAAAACATCTAATAAAGCAGGGAAGACAGGAGGAATGGCCGCAGGTTTAGGAGTTTCCATCTGCAGAAACTCATAGTAGCTCTTATGGATGTCTGAAACCTGGGCACAATCCCACTTAAAAAAATTCCATCATCCTAGAAATTGTGTCCCAAAAAGGAAATTTCCTCAGAAGAATTATCTAGAGTATGAGAATCCTCCTCCACAAACCCGTAGTCTAAAGGAGAAGAAATCTGGGTACAATAAGCAAGGGAGTCATCAGAATCCACCTCAGAAGAATGCAATTCTCTGGGCCTTTTGGGGGAAGACAAGGACCACGGAGGAACAGGAACTGAAACCCCTTCAGGAGGCCTCAACGACAGTAAAGCATTAAATAACCCCTGAGTAAAGGCCTGCCACTCGCTTTGTGGATCCCCAGGAGCAGAAGAAACACGATTAGCTTTCTGTTTCTTTTCTACGGGGACATCCATCCAAAAAAGGCCCAGGCTCAGGGTGGCATTCCATAACTGCAGTAGGAGCCTCTTCCCTAAAAAGAAACTGCAGAAACCCCCTCTAGACCCTTCGGAAACAGTCAATCGTGGTGCCCTCTGAACACCTAAAACAGACACCTGCAAAGCCTCGTTGGATGTGCTGCCTGCCAGATCCTCACCGGCCTCGGTTCATTAAATAATTACTGGAACACCCTAGAATTGTCCAGGATACATACATTCAAATATGAATGGGTAAAATAGCTGATTAAAAAATTCTTCTTTACTCAAATATATTTTGCCTTTCACATTCCCAGCTCACTACTCCAGGTTGCAGTTTAAGGGACATCCAAACCAAGGTATCACTCTTAACATACCATCAGCAAGTTGCAGTATCAATTTCACTATGCAACACGAATAGCATCTATACAATTCTTTTTTACGTTTATAATTGTAAGAACATGTATGTTATCATTTGCATCTACCACAACAAAAATATTACTGGCTATGCTATTGCTTGCTAATCATTTAAAATGTCGCTGTTCAGGAATGTTAAATATCAGTCTGGTACAGAAAATATAAAAAATAATGTATAATGAAGTATGAATCATAATGCTGTAGCCCTCCTTCAATAAATGAACTACAAGCAAATAAGTGGAAATGAATAGGAAACTGCAGAAAGAGAAGTAGTGCTCAAATCAAATGACATTTAGTCAAATATTGACTATACAAAAGTCAACAGTGACTGAATTGAACATCAACTTAATTGTTCTTTTTGACTACTGAAATAGTGCAAACAATGTTATGTCTGTTGACAGTGTAGTAATGCAATGCTGTGAGTGACATGTCAAGCAAATAAGCAAAACTCTGCCACATCCTTTTAGCTGTCAGAATGAAACCGCACTACTGAAACAATAAGGATGACACACAAAAAAATGACTCCTGTCTGGCAGTTTATTCCAGATATTTTAACATCACAGTCCGGACCTGCTCACAGGCAGGACAAAATCAACGGAGATCAGATGGGTTCTGATCAGTTGTCTTCTTGAATCCTGACAATGTTCATCTCCAGTTGCCTCTACTGAGCACAGGGTATAAAGCAAGCACCACTCCTTTTTAAAGACTACTTTCTCATCAACCTAGACCTGCTTTTTTCCATTTCTGATGTCTGTGGTGAGTTTACTTATTCATTTATTTTTCTATTAACTGTTTTGGCCTTAAAAACTTACTTATACATTTGATGTACTACAAAGGCTGTTCAACTCTCCCTCTAGTGTGCACTGTGATGTCTTCATAACCTGCAGTCTCTAGAACAAATATGGAGGATTATGCTACAGTCTCCGGTCATAACCAAGTTGCGTGTTGAATAAATGGATTCAAGAAATTCACCTTATAGCAAAGTCTTTACAAAAACATGCAACAAAAGGCTACATCTGAATGCTCATCATAGTTTTCTGAAAGGAGTTATTTCCCCAATGCATTACCTATTTTAAAAAAAAGTATGGTAGTAAAAAATGTTTATAAAGCTACTGGTGTGGCTCCCAATGTGTTGCCTCATGAATCAGGCAGAAAGCCAGAAGAAATACATGGCAAATGATAAAAATGAAGGGACATTTTTAAAACTATGGGTACAACTGTGACAGTAGGATCTACCTCAGCATGAATTTTCTGAAAATTAAGTTTTTAATTGTAATGGTCATCAGGATTTGCTTATTGTGATCATTATTTAATTCAAGTTAATAACTTCAAAAAAAAAAAAAGGAACAGAAATCTAAAACCAGGGACATCCCTGCAAACCGGCATCAGCTGAGTGTACTTAACTTCTGTCTGAGGCAGCACAAGTGGTAACTTGGAGCTTTCAAAGTTTTTAGAAAAGTTCCATACAGGTATGTTGTGACTGCAGGCATGAACGGCACTACAATATTAATGGTAGCATTACTTTCACTTGAGTACAACAATTACAACAGTGAGGTTAAGATGCAAGGACCTCATTATACTATAGAGGATGATAGTCAAGTTTACCTGCCTATTATACAGATGCCAAAAAATTCAAGAATGACATTCTTAAGGTGAATCTTGGCATCCATGCTGAAATGCATATTAAGGGATATTATGGGAGACCAGCTCAAAATTCTTTGCAGTGCACAAAGCTTTAGCTACTCCATCTACTAACAGTTACAAAAAGAAAAAAAAAGTGTGTTACGGCAAAATGATTTACCACCTCTGAAAGTCGGTAAAAGCACTTAGTGCTGTTCATAAGTGCCAACGACCACAAGGGCCTTCTTAAGTCTGGTCATGCATCCCAAATCTCTGACAAGTTCCGGTAGCCTTGATAAGTTGTAAGCAGGGGTTTGGAAGATGAAACATTTACAAGCAGGGGCCTGGTAAATTAACCATTTAGAGGTTGCCTCTGTCCTTTAGAAACACAGGTGTCAAACCAGGGATGAATTTTCTGTTGCCCATCCAATTCTCCAAGTTGCTCTTGAAATGGATTAGGGAGGACCTCTGCTTCACTTGGATGGGGAGCCTGTTCCAGAGACTGGGTAGTCTCTGGGATACATACCAGTCTCTCCAGCAGTTGCCATTTATATCACAGGTAAAGTTTAGGAACAGGTAATTCTGGTGCTGTTTGTTCTCTGCATATGCAGGAGGTCCATCAGAATGGGTCTGACAATGCCCTGTATGCCAGGCATAGATCCCCCCTCAACCGACTGTAGAAGACAGAATACAGGGACTGGGCCTTGAAGTGGTCTGCATAGGCCATTTTAATTATGATCTGTATTCTTTTAGTGAGAAACCCCTGTGGACATTCCAATTTTTCGACATGCCTGGTTAGGTACATACCAAAGGGGGCACTGTACTCAATGATAGGTCTGATGAATGTCTAATAGAGTGAACAATGAGTTCCTTGGACCTAGATGCCATACCTTTGTTTATAAATTGGACCGCATAGAATGGTGTCCTCACTACTACAGACACATGACGCTCAAAGGCTAGATTACTGTCTGTGTGCGTCCTCAAGTGTCTGACTACTGGGTCAACTCTAACGGGTGTGTTGTCAAAATGATAGTTAGCAGGGGTGGATGACTTCCCAAAGAATACTGTTATGGATTTCTTGGCATGTACTTTTAGTCCATGGCTCTGACACCAGTTGTTTGTGTCAGTGTGGGATTAAATGACAGCTCCTAATTTGAAATCTGCAAATTTAGTCATGCAGAGGCCATACACATTAGCCTTGACTTCAGAGAAGTAAATGCCAAAAAGGAGCAGTCCAAGTCCACTTGTGACTGGCCTCTTTGTAGAGGTGGGCTCCCCAATTCTAACTTTGTGTCCTGTCTGCAAGCCCGCTGGCTGTGCATTGAGTGACATTCGGTTTTGTACCCAATCTCTTCAAGTTTGCCAAGAATGCCAGAGTGTGTTACTGTGTCAAATGCCTTGGCCAGGTCAAGGTAGGCAGTGTGAACCATTCTGCCCTCATCCACTGCTTTGGTGATCTTCTCAAAATCATCCACCAGGTCGAGTAGGCATGGCCCGTCCTTAACTAAACCAAACTGAGTTGGGTCCAGTGTCTGGAGGTTTACTGCATCATTATTGATAATTTCCATGATAATTCTTTCCATGGCTTTGTGTACAAGACTAGTGAGACTTCTGGGTCTGTAGATGGCCCACCTTTGTACTGAGGGACAACTGTTGCTGTTCTCCATTCAAAAGGCACAAAGTCTGTTTGGAGGCTACAGTTAAACAGCAATTCCAGAGAGCTGGGTAGGTCATGTTTCGTGCTATTTAGAAGAGATCCTGGAATACTGTCTTGACCCACTGATAGTGTTCTTGGCCTTACAGTCTTAAGGCCCTGTTCTCTAGTGATAGCAGGGGGAGTTATACTTGACGGTACTTCTTGAGGGAAGGTAGAGAGTGTGAGAGAGGGCTAAAGTTGGAGCTGAATTTATCAGCTAGTAGGATTGCTACATCTTCTGGGTTGCTATAGGTGCTCCATTTAAAATGAGTTCTGCATAGAATTGTGCATTGCCTTTGAGGTTGTGGATATGCCTTGTGGTTGCCTTTGCCCTGGGAAGCCAAATCTACCTCAAATTTGGCTTTGGTAGACTTTGTCTTCGGAGTTGTTTGTTCAGTTTGATGAGAGGGTTTTTATCCTGCTGGGTGCCGCACCTAATTTTTCATGATTTTCTTCCTTCTGTTATATAGCCCACTTATTTTGTGATTCCACCAGAATGGCTTTTTGGGGGAGTTAGCCTCTATGCAGCTATTAACATACATGTGTAGGGTTTCTGTGAACAGTTCTGCATAGACAGTGTTCTCAGGGTTTATGGGGGCAAGAAATTTAGCCAGGTTCTCACTTAATAGCATGAAGTTAGCCTTAGAGTAATTCCTGAATATTCCAAGGTTAGCTGGGGTCCGGGTTTTTTTTTTTTTTTTTTACTTCAAAGATGGTCTGACCTTACCAGGGAAAACATTGCACTAGGGGATATGCAGCACTCTCCCATATTAGTGAGGACCATTTCCAGTATGGTTGCACCCCTGGCTGGTGTACTGACAATCCAGTCCAGGGAGTTTGTGTTTACAAAATCCAGGAATCTCACAGTCTGTACCTTTTGGTTCATATAGGATTCCCAGTTATTGTCAAGCATGAATATGGTATTAGGTTGGATGGTAAGTGTTTCCAATAAGTTTAAATACATAGTATGGGTTTCCTGGGTCATAGAGGGGGACCTATACCTTGCAAGGAAGTGGTACTGGATTTTTCCTATGGTGATTTGAACATGGAGCAGCTCAAGTGCACTGTCCTGTTTGACCAGCCTTGAGGTGCATTTATTTTTGATGTAAATTGAGACGCCTCCACCTTTAGTCCCAGTCTGTGTAGCAGCTGGTCTAAAATGTGTGGAAGGCATTATAACCTTGCACTGTCAGCTGTTTGTCTTACAAACAGACAAAAGCATACCTGTCAAATTCTTTGCTTAAGAATTCTAGACAGAAGGATAAATAATAAGGGAAACACAGGATCAAAACAATGGACAGTTTTAAAATAGTGCTCCAATTCAATTTAAAAGTTAATAGAACATGTTTTGCATCCATATGCATTTCTGAACAAAACATATGAAACTCTAATGAGTGGCAATATTGACAATCTAATCCTGAATGATTTACCAGAAAATCTAAGACTTTATGAGGGACAGAGCAAACTCCGAGACAGCTGACAGATACACTAGGCAGAAAGCAAAACAGCTTTGAAAAGCTGTCAAAGACACTTCATTCTGCCACACTTTGTAAAGGGGGGGGGGGGTCACTCCACTCAGGAAAGGGCAGGCCACCTCATTGGACCAGTAACCAGACCCACTCTTGATCAACCAAACTCTTGCTTTTGAGGAAAACAAACAGGTTGATAATGCACCTCAGACAGGACTCTCATCAAACCTGAAATGCCTGGTACTCACTTCTCCTGACAGAACAAATACATCCGTTCGATAAAAGCAATGGATCCAATGGACAAGAAAAGTTACAGAACTTAAAAGTACCATTCATACACATCCTTATGAACCTAGAATAAGCAGCTAATGTAAGTTTTAACAAAATGCAAGGTATTTATGACCTGTTGGGGTTGAGCAATACAAGTGTATTTTTAACGGTCACTTCTCAAGTTGTAAATCAGATGAAACATGTTATCATATAGGCCGCGGCTGTTTCAAGAATTAAGGTATGGAGATTAAAGATGTTTATGGATTAACTGCTAACCTTCACTGGGATAAACTATCCCACCAGAAGAATACATGATCCATTTCACATTTTCCCCCTCAACTACATTTTCCAATGGTGTACTCAACAGTTTCAAAACTTTTTTCTTCTGCATTTTGCACATCAGTGTAGGGGGGAGGGTTATAAAGGTAGCTCACTTCTGACAAGTAACACTGCTTGAGCACATCACACTTCTTACATAGCTCAGCATGCCTCTGGTTGTTCTGCAGAGCACACTGCAGTGAATAACCACTATTAGTTTGCTAGATTCGGTGTCAGAATTTCCTCCAGCATGGTGATCACTGAAGTTATTGTAGGATTCTTGTTTTCATATGAAACATAATGAAATATGCAAGCACATTATTTTTTTCTATTAACAGTTCGTTTCCATAGTTCAAAACGAAAAACCTGACTGTGTGCATGTTATATTTTAAACAAAGGGCACAGCTTCCCCTTGAGCCTTCAATAATATTATGACTAAGCATATAAAAGAGTACCAGCTCTAGTACACATCTGACATTCCACTGATCAAAGCTCATTGGATTAAACTACACATGACACGATTTTTCACGATAAGTTCCTTACGGTGATTTAACCTTGTGTACCAGACCCACTCCTATGCTCCTTCTGTCTCATGCATGTCCCTTTTTGTATTTTAAACTTAGATCACAGTCCCATGTTTCTTGCTATATTTAAATTTCATGGTACATATTCAAATATTCGGTACTTTTCCATTAATAGGCAGCAGTCATTGGCAAACATACAGGTTGCCGCAAACTGGACTCAAAATGAAAAGCTGAACAAAACAATAAAATAAACCCTACATGTCAGAAAATCTATAATACTGTCAAGAAGGCAAACAAATGTAAAACTACAACCACCACTGAGTTGACAGCAACCATACATTTTGTGTGCTGGCACATTAACTCTTTCTCCCTATTTTCACTTCACATTTTCAGCAGCTCTTCCTATGTTTGAAAGGCCTTTTCCCCCATTTCCACTGTCTGCAGGTTGACAGATACATATGTCTCAGACTATTACAGATGTTAAGATAGTCACTGTTCGAAATCAGCAGATGGTCGGACAGAGGAGCACTTCCTTCTTTTTTCAGTATAGAACGTGGCTCATTTACACCCTATTTAGGAAGTCAAACGGAATGTTTGTACAAATAAGTGGCAGTCGGTTGGCAAGAAATCAGTAACAGTCTGACAAGAAAGCAGAATACAACAGAAGCAGCAGTGACTTGCAAGGATACTACCACACCAAACGGCAAATGAAAAGCAGAACCCAACAATAACATAAGCAGCACTGACTTGGCAGGAAAATGCATTACTAGTAGGACAACTAAGCCAAAACTAATCACAGGAGAGAACAATAAAAATAAGCAGTTGTGTGAGAAAATCAAATACTGTGAGAATGAACATGGCATTGCAAGCACCAAAAAATAAGCAGCAATGAGTTGACATCAACTGCACATTCTGCTGCTGCCCAGTTAACGGAAAAGTAAAAAAATTCCTTATAATGCTTTAACCTTTGTCTCATTCACATGTGCTTTACTTTGTTTTAACCTGGGTTCCACTTCCATTGTCCCTTTGGTATTTTTAACCCTTGTGAACTACTACTATTTTCTCTAGTGTATTTTAACTTTGTGTCACACTCCCATGCTCCATTCCTCTGTTATCTTAACATGTCTTAAACTTGCCTTCCACTCCCATACCACTTCTCTATTTATTTAAGCCTTCCACATGGGACAGTACCTAAGTCAACAAGACATATCCATTACTGTTCAGGTCTCAAAAGCCATTACATTCTGGGCATTCCAAATGAGGGTGCAGAAAAGTCATCATCTTTTCCTCTACAGAGTTCAGGCAGACAGGCTAGCTGTTGCCATCATTCAACTACATTTGTGAAGTTGTCATTTATTTTACTTTATTTACCTTCCTACAGCCTTCTCCATCGACCAGACTGCAACAGTGATTTAACAACTGCCAGAAATGCAGACAGCATTACTCTCTCCCTGTCCCATCAGTATCTTAAGACACACTGCCTTGTCCACTTTTAGATTTGTGACTTACTTTACAAGTTTTTCTGTGAATGAACTTGGCTGGAACTCCCTACCTTCTTTCAGCATTAATCTTTTCTCCTTATCTTTATTTTTCATCTTCATACCGTTTATATGTACATCTGTATAAAAATTGCTGGGTTTTGTCAACAATCTGCAATTTAGTACCCAAATCTCTTTGACAGTGTAACTGCATATTATAAAAGGGATAAGGCCAAGCAAATGGCAGCAAGAGATTTGAAAATTACAGCTAGTAAAAACACCTTAAAACTTAAGGGATCCCTAGTTTTTCATGTTTGCAGACATCAGCTAATACTAATCCCTTACTTATTTTAAAAGAGCAATGGTGAACCTGTAACATCACAACATCCTGAACATTTGTTGCACCCAAATGAATTCAAGCAAAGTCTATTACATTAGGGATCAACAGTGATGATCCCACATGCAGCTCCAGGTCTCTGTCAGAAGCCAGAGAAGCAGAAATAAGTTCCTGCATTTTTAAACTACAATACTTCAAAATCTAATTGTGCTAAGGATAACCTAGTTTACAGCCTACTGAAGTTTCAACAATAATAGCATTAGTACTACAGAACATGACTAAGCTTTCAATAACAATGGTTAAAGGTGTACATGTGCTTTTAGAGTCTTAGACCATTCTAAAACTATAAGCTTTTGTACTGAACTACCAATTTAACCACTGTTCCTAATGGTATGACTTTCACTAGACAGGACTGCCTAATAATACATTCTTAAAATGCAGTATGTTGTCATGAAAGGAATACCCTCAAAAGTAGACTGGAAAACAAGGTGAATGAAAAACATGGCTTTCAAAAGATATTGTGAAAGCACACTGAAGAGACATGAAACTGCCAATTCTTAACTTGGTAGGGAGGTGCAGATGAAATAAAATCATCTCTACAGCCTCAACAATCCTAATGGAAAACTAGTAATACTTGCATAACATTACAAAAAAATGGCAAATGGTTAATTAATGCAATAACTGCTGCTGGTGGTATGCAATGTACAGTGTGTACACATGATTCTTAAGGTGTCGAATTGAAGCACAATGTGTAGTGAATGAAAATGAAACAATTGACAATGCCCCATTCACAAATTCATAAAATTGTTATAGTTTGCCTGCATTGTTAACACTAAATTTTGCAGGAAACCAATCTACATTGTGATACTGGATAGCTTCAGAAGTAGTAGCAATTCTGTACTATACCATGGATCTTACTGTTCAGCCAGTCAGTGGCTGGGTTTTGTTATAACCTGGCCAGGTCATGCTGCCTACAGAAGCAAGGCCATTCATGCATAGAGAGGACCATCCAGACTTCAAACAGGTATTTTAAAGTCAAGAGCTTACACTGTAAGACTCGGTGAGGAAAGAACGTGGGCAAACCCCAGCCTGGGCTGTAGCAGCCTGTTTGGTCTGGAGAAGACCTAAGCAGAAGAATCCCAAGCCCTTAGTATGACTAAAGTCTTTTGGCCATTTGATTCAATGGGCTGCCCCTGGAATAAAGCTAGTTGCAAGGTGTACATGTGAAAACCTTTGAAAAGCAGCCAGAAAAAAACACATTTATTTGTGAAAAACTCCATTACTGTTTAAACACTGTCTGGACATCTGCAAAGAAGAAAACTTGGGAAAGTAAGACAAAATAAGCAAAAAATGAAGATTTAAACACTCTGGTGGGGAAGCAGCTCAGGTTTCAGTCTCAATACAGCAGATGGCTTCCAAATGAGACACTGGAGAAAAGCAGTCAAATGAGAAAAGGCAAGAAAGAATGGAAGCTGCCTTAAGCAGATATTCAGATGGGTCGATAAAACTGCAGAAATCAGAGCAAAGACAGACTGAATATGAGGTTTCTCAATATAAATACATTTAGAAGATAGGGCATGCACAGAATTCCCCAAAATTTCTGCTTTACCAGAGAAACTTAAAGGAACAGATTGCATTCATTTCATGAAAGCACAAACAAGTACCTGGACTTTTATTCCACAGCAGGATTTGTTAGTAGAAAGGGCACAACATACTATCTATAAGCTCAAAATGAGGCCTGAGAAAGAAGCAAAGCCATACAGAAGCAAAGATGCATTGATATCAGCAGAAAGAGCTGCTCCTGACAAAACTGTGCAGAAGGGCAAAAGTGCTCATGAGAATGGCTATTCGCTGTACAAAATGCAGAAGAGAAGCTAGTTTATATCCAAGCAGTAGAGTATTTCGAGAGGCAAATGTGAGATTCAAGTTGCTATATCAAACTGTCTTCAGAATATTTTTTTTCAAAAGGAGCAAAGATATTTTTGGATGCAGAACAGGTAAACAATGAAATAAAGCTGACCCAGCAAAAAATGAGCTGGAAAGTTTAAGGGGATTCTGCTTCTCATTCCTCAAATAATGCCACAGCCCATATACACAACTTGCCAATAAAACCTTTTAGTGTTTCAAAGGAAATATTTTGAATGACAGAGAAGCTGACTAGAAATAACAGCAGTACAGTGGACTTGAACGAGAGACTTTTATTGGGTGATTGAGATGAAGGCCAGCAAGTATATAGAAGCAGAAAATAAATGGAAGCTTAAAATGTCATTTCCATAGGATACAGTTCAGACATAACTGTGGTTCTCAAAGAAGTAGAACAAAGGCGGAAAAAAAGACTGGAACTTCGGGGATTATTAAATTGATGTGAGGACTAAAAAGTATAATCACTTCGTCATTAATGTTCAGAAGGATAATAAAGGAATTGAAGTTGAAACTGCAAGTAAACATTTTTTTTTTTTCAGTAATATGTGCATAACTTTCTTGAAGTCAGGTGCATATTACACTGCAAGCGTTATGCAAACTATGCACAGGTACTTTAAATGGAAGGTGGGTGGAGAGTTATCAGTGACGGTTGACAACATGTTATATTAAAGAATGCACATTTTTCCTCAACTACAATAACATACAAGATTTATAATGTTTAGACATAGGCAGTATAATGTGATATGGAGTTACTAAGAGGGGAAAGTGGCTGAAAAAGAAGTTATGTTCTTACCATAATGTTCCGTCCTGTTGTCCATCTTCACTTCATTAACCTGTGGCTCTTCCATTTATTTTCTGCACTGCTCCCCCAGAATACCTCAGATCTCATTTGCTGTGCTTCAAGTTAGCATGGAGTTCCATTGGTCCTCAGCTTCTCCTAGTTTACAGTGGGTTTAAGTCTTTCTAAAAGTCTTTACAAGTCTCTTTTCCCTAGCTAGTATTCTTAAATTCTTTAGTAATAGCTCTCCTGTGTCTTTTCTGTCTAGTTTTTCGCATTTTCTACATTAGGTTTTCCATTCTTCCCTATTTGAAAAAGGAAAAAAAATTCTCTTTGCTTCTTTTTGTTGTGTTCACTATATCTGAACAAAAACCATTAGGGTTTAAAAAGTGCACTTCCTGTAGACGGAAGAGTCCTCTGTCTGACACCCATAGGGAGTGCCATTTACTGCTTGAGGCCTAACATTTGGAGGTCTCTTGCGAAATCTGTAGGGCTTTCCATCCTCTGGCTCAGGCAGATAGGAGGAGCAAGCTGGTGTTTGCTCCCTCCTTTCTCCACCTCGGGGATGCTTTCTACTTCAGGGGCTTGACCCCTCCTAAAAAGTTCAGGGAGTCTCAGAAGACCCTCTTCCGGGTGATCTTCCTCTGAACCATCTATGAAAAAGACAAACAATCGGCAGAACCAACTGTCAACTCTGAGCTTGGTTGCTACTCCTCCTCCCTGGTCTTAATTAGTTGTCCCGGGGTCAGAAGGTGATTCTATGGCATCAGCTTCTATAGATTCAGCACTTGGCTTAGCACTGACAGGACATGTGCGGAGATCTCCTTTCCGTTCCCCATGCAGATCCTCCAGACCTCTACTGACAACTTCTCAAGACCCAGATCCAGATGGGGCTTGTTAGCTCCATCCACATCTGGATCCACAAGAGTTTCCCCATTCCAGCTGGTAACTCCTTCTCCAATCCGACCTTTGGTTTCAGAGTCATCGGTTCTGATGATTCCCAGTGCCAGGGTGTTGAAGCTGACAGATTTCCTCTTCACCCCTGACTTTCTCAGCTATATCTCCTTCGGTTCAGAATATGTCTACAAGCCGTAGTATCAAGGTCGGCTCTGGGGGGGGGGGGGGGGGGTTGGCATAAGTTGTCAGAGCAGTCTCTTCCCCTCGGAGCATCGTCATTCAGCAGCTCAGCTCTGACTCCTTCCTTGGAATGGGAGGCTCTGGTGGGACAGCTCTGGGGAACTCAGAGCTCTTCCACTTTTGAGGTGGTGGAGAGGGTTCTCTCCATTCCTAGGGGACCCTCGGCACTTACCATCATGGAATTTCCCCCTCATATGGGAATTGTGTCTAAGTTCTCAGAGTTGCCGCGTGGACAGCTGGCCTCAGTAAGCCTCCATACACACTTCCCTCGGCAGATCCCCAGGCTTCTTCTGACACCTCCACCGAGTGGATCCCTCAGAACAGTCTTAAGGAGGCATATTGATTACCTTACGGAATCACTCACTGCAAATACTGACTTCGAGGAAGGAGAAGGGTCTCCAAAATCACCACCCAACGAGGTCTCCTTTGGAGACTTTCTTGAAATCCTACGCCAGAGGGGTGGTTGACATGCCCAAATCCCTTCCATGGAGGAATCGGTACTGTGGGAGGCTTTCGGGTCCAGCCAATCTACTACCTGGGTATCCCCCCAGCTGACCTGCTCATTCAGGTCATAGAGTGCTTGGAAGGAACCGGATATTGTGCAACCTATCCCTAAATGCACCGACACAATTTTAAGTGCCCCCTGCTCTAGACCAAGGGTATTCATGTAGATGCCATGGTTGCTGTGGCAGCCACCCAAAAGGAGCTGGCCCAGGAAAGCTCCTCTGTCCAGCCCCCAAAGAGAGAATCCTGGGCATTGGACAGGTTTAACAAAAGAGTTTTACGCCTCATCTACTTTTGCATTCAGGGTGTTGAACTACTGGTCACACACTACCATGCTACAAAGGGAATTAGTCGAGGTACTTTTTAGCTCAGTCCCGGGGTTCGTGTCTGCCGAGGAACAGCAGTCTTTTTCCTGCAGGCTGGCCACCCTACATTCTTTAGCCAATGCGTCCATGAGGTTAATCTCTCATGCTGCGGAGGATACCTCAAGGGCAGGCAGTTCCAGCATTGCCATACGGTGCCATATCCCTTTTGATGGCTCCATCTTGTTTGAGGCCCACAGTCCATGACACCTTACCCCAGAGTGAAAAGGATGGTTAAGACTGTTTGCTGTCAGAATCTATTTTTCTACACTGCAAAGGACCTTTTCCAGGAACCAGTATGGGAGTAAGAAGACGTTCTTTCAGAAGTCGCAGGGTCCTTTCCAGGACACTGAAGGAGACCTTTCTCCCTGGGACAGAGGGGGATATAGTCAAAATGGGAGACACCACCCATGCAGATGAGGGGGTCCACAAATCAGGGGTTATGGGAAACTTTCCAGGACAAGCACTTCCAGCGATCCTGAACACTTGCCCAATTTCTAAGGATCGTATCCAGATGAAACTTCATTCCTTTTCTAAAACTCCCAAACAGAAACATCACCTCCCTCATGTTCCATCCAGAGGGAGGAAGCTGCCCAAGAAGAAAAAAAGTTGCACCAAGAAAGTCATCCAAGAGGTCCCCCCAATCAAATCAGATTGGGCATTTACTCCAGATTCTTTTTAGTACCCAAGACAACAGAGGACTTGCGACCTATCCTGGATTTGACCTCTCTGAACAAGTTGGTGAAGCACACAAAGTTCAGAATGGTCACGATTCAGTCCATCTTACCAGATGGGTGATGGTATGTGCTCTATAGACCTAAAGGACGCATACTACCATATAAAAATGGACAGGTGCTCTTTCCTGGAAGACTATTACATCTGCCACAACAGTGTCTGAACTTCAAGCTCTTTCTGCAAATTTTCCATATTTGATTTTCCACAAGGACAGCGTGACCCTGCATTCTAATCTTTATTTTTTACCCAAGGTGGCTAAGGAGGGAAACATTAATTAGTCCATCAGTCTTTTGGTCCGTTTTCCTAATTATCAAAACAAAGGTGAATACAGTCTACATTTGCTCAATGTACACAGGCAGCTTTGTTTTTACCTACATAGAACAAGGCCTTCAGGAAGTCTGATCGGTTGTTTTTCTCTTTTTCAGATGCAGAGAAAGGTAGATCCATTACCAAAGTTAAGCTAGGAAGATGGTTGAAAGACTGCATTATTTTTATCTACTCTTTAAAAAATAAATATTCCTTTACCAGGATGAATAAAGGCCCATTCTACAAGGTCTATGGCTACGTTTCAGGCCTTTTGGTCTAGCGTCTCAATTGAAGATATTTGTGCTGCTGCTACTTGGTCAAATCCCTACAGCTTTGTTACGCATTACAAACTAGACATCATATCCAGGAGTAAAACTGCTTCTGGTTCTGCTTGAACTCCAGAATATCCTTCCACAAAGGCCACCCTGGATTCTAGTAGCTGGGGACTCTGCCCCACAGGTTATGAAATTAAGTGGACATCATGAGACAGAAGAAGTTACATTCTTTACCATAACGTTCCATCTGTGTTGCTCATCTGCATTTCCATTAACCTTCCCGCCACCACGCCCCCTATCCCGCCACCACGCCCCCTATCCAAGTCTTTGGGAAGCCTGGAAGAATTTCAAAGGAATCACTACTCCTTCTGTTGAGCTCCTGATGATACTTACTTATAGATATGTATATACATATTTAATCCATGTGTTTTATTTAGGAGTATGATAAATGTTACATGTTATGCTTTTTGGGAAACACGAACTGAGGTATTCCGGGGGAGTGGGGCAGAAGTCAGGAAGCTCAAGCTGGAAAATGTGGCTTGTTGGTTCCAAGGATCGGAACAGATATCCACAGGTTAATGAAATGAAGTGGCATCATCAGGTGTTAACTGTGTGTGTGTGTGTGTGTGTGTGTGTGTGTGTGTGTGTGTGTGTGTGTGTGTGTGTGTGTGTGTGTGTGTGTGTATTAAATTACGGTTATGTATGGAGATTAGGGTGGGTGACTATCTCATCCAAAAGATCTGTCACTAGTTGTGTTCCCCAGGGTACAGTCCTTAGACTGCTACTCTTTCCTCATTTACTTTTCGGAGGTCAAAGCTAATGTTAAGGGTTTGTGGCTGAAGAAGTCTACAGAGGAGTGCAAATTTGCCATCAAACTCTACAAAGAACACAAAGACCCTCCAAGAAAGCCAGTCCAGGATAAATAACAGATGTCAAAACCATGGACTAAAACCAAATGCCAAGTGAATAATCATATCCTTTAGCAAGTATGATTCCCCTTGTAACTATCACATTGACAACACACCCCTGAAAATTAAATTTGTAGTTGGGGATCTGGGAACCTATGTCAGCAATGAACTGTCTTTTGGTCACCATGTAAGGAAGTCCTTTATCACACACCTGGCATCTAGATCCAGGATGACTTCTTTCCATTGCACTTGGCACTCATTAGGCTGATCCCAGATTATACAGTTCCTTTCAGTATGTTCCTGTCCGGCCACTTGTCAACTGGAATGATATGACCTCTGCCTCATTATACACCTTCAACAGACCATATACTGTCAAGCCTATTACACACTAACATGTCCAATAGCATCATAAACACCCATTTGAATCATCTTTTGTAAAATAAACAGAACATGTTGGAGGGAGAGGCATGAATCACAGAAAATACTACTTTTATGGAACTGTCTACCACCCTACATGAAGCAAAGTACTTCTTTTACTCAACTCAAATATAATTTGGATGAGTAATGGAAAACACCCTAGCACCCCCTCATGGATAGAGAAACATGTAAAATGTCCCAACATATCCTTGCTTGGCGGATCTGTGGGTTATTCATATATATATATATATAAAAAATACAAGTGGTAAACACTGCCATGGGAATGTAAGGCGAAGCCTTTTAAGATCCTCACAGTTCGACAGTCTAAGTATCTATGAATCTATAAAGCACAGAGATACAAGTTTACACAAAAATCATGTAAAAATAGTTTCCTATCATGTGAGATGAGCTATGCAGCAGAAGTGCAGAAGCGCTAGCTGGTCTTTGTTATCTACCAGAAGAGCTCTGTAGTTACACAAACTGACTGCAAGCACAGTCAATTAATCAGGAAATTAACTGAACCTTGAATTTTGAGGCATCTGAATGGAGAAACAAATTATTACTTAAAGGGGAAGTGACAAGCAGTTCAGTGAAAATAAATGATCTCCGATATACTAAAGGGAAGCAGACACACTCCTAGTAATTTCTTTAATATAAATCACAATAATGTACAGCAATGCAGAATCTATTCAATTAATGATACCAAGGGCACCCTTTCTAACGGTCAACAATCAGTTAACTCAAGAGAATGCCAGTTGTCTTTCATATCTGGGAGGGAAGTTGAAATGGACCGACAATGGCTGTCTTGGTACAAGAGGGAAAACAGGCTAACATATGTTTTCAGCATGTTTAAACCTAACTTTAGAATTGGTAAAAACTGTTGGTGTAGCCGTCTATTTGGAGCATCTACCAATACATGTTGAGGTACGTTTACTTTTTGTCTGTTGCACATAATTATGCGTTTGCTATGAATTAACAAGGGTTAAGGTTAAAAATGAAAACTTTTGATTGTTTTTATTAAAATGAAAAGTCTGGGAAAATTTGACATGGGTCCAAACAGAGAAGAGAAACAGCAATGCATGTGAGATCGGCCTACCAAACATTAATACGTGCATGTAAATTGCAAGTTTGAAACATATATTTAAAAAAAACATTGTCATGTGGAATATGTGAGAGTAAAACCATCTTTTGAGAATGTCTACCTAGTCAATGATTGCATGGAATAGGAGTGGCATTCTAGGAATGGACAAGAAACAGAGTACGGACTTATATTAAGTGTAGGGCTCAAAACACATTACAAGAGATGCAAACAGAAATGAGCAGGCAATTTGGCAAGGAAAGGATTTCAGAATGGTTATTCAGTAGTGCATCAGGGACAAAAGGAAAAAAAGGGGATGATAATGCCGATTGTGACAGGGGCTCCAATAATGACAGAAGAGGTAATAAGGGGCTACTGGCAAAGGAGGAGGACTACAATGACATGTATTTATATTCCACCTAAAACTACTACTAGCTTAAGAGAATTATGGAAGAGGTATTTAGCTTCCATTAGGGAATACTGACTTGATATGCAACAGTGAAGATTTATCAGGAGGAACTAGAAGACAGAAAGTACAGATGTGAGAGTGTTCAATCTTGCCGTTTGTTCTTACACCTGGGTTCGGAGCCGATCCTCGGCTCCGTGTCGGCCGCTTGACAAAGCTCTGCATCGAGAAGAAGCTCGAGACCAATCTAACTCCCACAATCCCCCTCTGCCTTTACCTCAGATCTAGTTTGCCGCTGCAAAGATCGCATCTTTTTGATGAGCTCGGACCACCTGAAAGCTAAGATTGATTAATTCTTATAATTCTTTCATTTTTTTTGTATACAGATTTCTCAGATTGACTGTGTGTATGTGTGAGTAGTGTATCGAGGGTTTCTCGGATCCGTATATAAGTTTTATATACTTTTATATTCTTTTGAGTTTTCCCTCGGGGCCTACCCCACCCTTAACTGGATTTGACTATTGGATGCGACTTGTATCAGGATTTGACAAATATTACTGGCTTTGACTTTCTTTACTGGATTTGACATTTACTACTGGCTTGTTACTGTTTTCTGGACTGGAGTTTGTTATCATGTCAGAAAAAGCTAAATCAGGCTTCAAACGGTGCCAATGTGGACAGAAGATGTCTGTCACAGACAATCATAGTTCCTGCGTCTACTGTCTTGGCCCTCTCCACCTGCAGGAAGACTGCTCTGTCATTCTTTCAGTGGAAGGGTCATGACAGATAGGCGCAGGAAACTTATGGATAGGGGTCTTTTGAAGCCTGCATTCCAAGAGGCTCTGGATGCAACAGACCAGGCATCTAAATCCTCGAAGGAATCGAAGACGTCGGAGCCCAAGTCATCGGCTCCGAGCTCTTCAGTCAAAGTTCGATCACCGGTTCCACAGACTTCGGGGCCGAGTGTTGAACTGTTGTCAGTTACCGAGCCTCGAGTCTTGGAACCGGTGACGGAGCTTCCTCCTCCTGCACTTTTGAGGTCGGCTCCGTCTTCGATTCCTTCGACACGTTCTTCCAGGCCCCTCTCCGACACCGATGTAGACCGCGTGGTGCAGAAATTGATGGAGAATACAGCCTTGTCCAAACTGATCTCTGTCTCCTCCCAGTTGGTGTCGAGACTCGAAGGCCTTCCCTTATCTCCACCTGTTCCTCCTCCGAGGCCTATCCAGTCTTCGGAGCCGGGAGAAGCTGACCTGATTATTGTGGAGCCCTCGGTACCAGAGCCGTCCTTTTCTTGGTTGGTACCGTTCACCTCGACTCCGTCGGATCCAGTACCGGAGTCTCGGAGCCGAAGATCCATCCTTGGGTCCGGGACTGAGAGTCGGACCGATGTTTCGGTTCCGACGCTCCCTCTTTGGGCCTCGGCTCGGATCGACTCGGCTCCGTCCTCGGAGTCGATGCCTTCGGTGCCTGTCTCGGGAATTCCTCCGACTTCTTCGGAACCGGGAGATACCTCGACTCGGGACCCGGGGGCCTTCGAACTCATGAGGAAGGTGTTGTCTGTTCAGACAACCACTTCAGCAGAAACAGCTTCTCCTTCCCATAAAGGGCCGTTATCCTCCTCTGCACCCACGGCTACATCTAAGCGTCGAGCACCAGTGTCTCAGCCACCCCTGGAGGGTGCCCCTTCTTCCTCGGAGGCTTCTTCGGATGCCCCCCCCCCGAAGAGGTTCCGAGGAAAAGATTGTGTAAGAGGAGACACTTAGATTCTCCACAAGAATCATTGACATCGGACACTGACTTGGATGAGTCAGAAGGGTCCCCAAAGTCACCCTCGGAGGATGTCTCTTTTTCTGACATCCTGGAGATCCTAAAGCAGAGAGGTGATTGGCAATCCCTTCCCCCTTCTGAGGATGAGTCAGTCTTGCTGAAGGCATTCGGTGCTCGCCCTTCCTCCTCCTGTGTCACTCCGCCCTTCGATGAGTTAATTGAGCTGATTGCTCGAAGGGCGTGGGAGACACCTGACACGGTGGAGCCAGTCCCTAGAAAGCCTAACAAATTTATTACTGCCCCCCAAGATAAGGCTTATCTGACAAAGGGAGTGCCAGTGGACGCTATGGTGGTGGCAGCGGCCACGAAAAAGGAGATGTCGGAATCTTCCTCATCTGTCCATCCGCTTAATAGAGATTCTAGGACTATGGACAGATATGGGAAGCGCATTTTTAGTTCAGCGGCTTTTTCTATGCGATCCCTGAACTATTTGACCCATTTTACACGGCTACTGAGGGATCTAATCAAAGAGTTGGGAGATACCCTCCAGGGTACTACAGATGCTGCTGTCTCGGAGAAGGTTACAGCACATCTCAATACCCTTACTTCTATTGTAAACTCATCCATGAGGCTGATCTCATACGCAGCCGAAGGATCGAGTAGGGCAGCAGCTTCTGCGATTGCTCTTCGTAGGCAGTCCTGGATGCGCTTATGTTCATTTGCGGAAGCCTTCAAGTCTTCCTTTACTAACGCCCCATTTGATGGTGCCACTCTCTTTGGCCCTAAAGTAAAGGAGACCCTTACCCGGTGTGAGCAAGAGGGAAAGACTCTGTCTGCTGTCGGAGTCCGTTTTTCCACCCCATCCAGACCGTACCCCAAAGGGCAACGTGGTGGAAAAATGTGGTTTCGAAAACCCCAGGGTTCTTTTCCAGGAGCACAGGGTGATACCCCCTCCAGAGGCAGAGGAGGGGGTAGAGGTGGAAGACGTCGCCCTGGCGGCAGAGGGGGTCCGCAAAACCAAGGTGACAGGGATACACTCCCCGGGAAACCTTTTCAGCACTCCTGAGAGAAGGCCCAACTGTCCTACTCTGGAGGCAGTCGGGGGTCGCTTAGCTTTGTACCCTCAGGCCTGGCAAAATCTTACATCAGACAATTGGGTAAAAAGCGTTACCAGAGGCTACAAAATTCCCTTTCTATTGCCCCCAATTCCACAGAAAAGACTCCCAGATGTGCCGCCCCATCTGCGAGATCCTGCAGCTACAGAAATTTCAAAGCTGCTAGAAAAAAAAGTGTCATCCAACCAGTCCCAGCGGACCAAAAAGGATTCGGAACTTACTCAAGGTTCTTTTTAGTTCCAAAAAAGACAGCGGACTGGAGGCCAATTCTGGACCTAAGCAAACTCAATACCTTCATCAAGAAAGAAAAGTTCCGAATGGTCACACTTCAATCGATCCTTCCATTTTTACAGAAGGACGACTGGATGTGCTCAATAGATCTAAAGGACGCATACTACCACATCAAAATGGCCGGGGCGTCCAGGGATCACTTGCGCTTCCGGCTGGGAGCCAGTCACTTTCAGTTTCGAGCCCTGCCCTTTGGTCTGACCTCAGCCCCTAGGGTCTTCACCAAATGTATGGCAGTGGTAGCGTCTCACTTGAGACGCCTCGGATTCCAGGTGTTTCCGTATCTGGACGACTGGCTCCTTTCTGCCACCACCGAGCGTCGACTGATTCAGGCCAGGGATTACACACTACAACTTTGTGTTCATCTCGGAATTTCCGTAAATTTCGAAAAATCCTTACTACAGCCATCACAGCATATCTCATTCATAGGAGCAGAATTGGATACGCATTGCTTAATTCTAAGGCTTCCCCCAGAAAGGATAGCCTCCCTACAAAACAATATATCTCTTCTTCTTTCATCCAGAAAATCCCCAGCGAAACTGGTTCTGAAGGTTTTGGGTCTCATGGCAGCTTCTCTCATTGAGATACCCTTGGGAAGACTGCACATGAGAGTTCTTCAATGGCTACTGTTTGCACAATGGTCATTCCAAAAGTTACCCCTGACACACGAAATCTACATCACAAACATATGCAAATCGCACCTGGCTTGGTGGCTTCGGACTTGCAATCTCTCCAGCGGAAGACCATTTGTGCTACCCACTCAGACAGCAACGGTGACCACGGACGCTTCCCTGAAAGGGTGGGGGGGCATCTTTCGGGGACAGACAGTCCAAGGCGAATGGACCAATTTGGAATACAATCTGCATATCAATGTTCTGGAGTTGAGGGCAGTGTTTCTAGCATTGCAACACTTTGCTCCCCTTCTTCCTCTAGGGACAATTGCAGTCCAGACGGACAGCATGTCTGTAGTCTGGTACATAAACAAGCAAGGGGGAACCAAGTCTTACCAACTATGCAGAGAGGCCATGAGAATCTGGCAATGGGCGGAGTCCACGAGTCGCTTTCTGATAGCAATGCACATCCCGGGGTTATCCAACGTCATAGCGGACAGGTTGAGCAGAGCCATCCTGTTACCTCACGAGTGGTCCCTCAAACAGTCAGTTGCGAAGGAGATTTTTTGCAAGTGGGGCCAGCCTTCCTGCGATCTGTTTGCGTCTCCAATGAATGCCAAATGCAGAAGCTATTTTGCCCTATTACCCCCTCCAGGGGAAGTCCCAAGGGACGCTCTGGTTCACGATTGGCCCCCGGGTCTCCTGTACGCTTTTCCTCCTGTTCCCCTGATTTCAAAATTTTTACAGAAAGCCAGCAACCTGCAAAGGACAATTATCCTCATTGCCCCATTCTGGCCTCGTCAAATATGGTTTCCCTTTCTTCTAGCACACCAAATGTGGGAACCCTGGATCCTGGACCCAGAGCCGGATCTACTGACCCACTCGTCAGGGGCTCTCCACCCGTCGCTTCTCTCCCTCAGACTAGCAGCTTGGCTGCTCCGCTTCCCTACTTAGCCAGGTCTGATCTTCTATCCCCTGCAGTTCAAAATATTCTGGTGGCTTCTCATAAAGCTTCCACTACAAAGATTTACACTAGTAAATGGAAGCGTTTTGTGCACTGGGCAACTACACAACAATTGGATCCCTTAATAGCTCCTCTGAATAAGGTCTTGGAATTTTTAACCGAATTGTTCCACCAAGGGGCTTCTCCTGCCACTTTGAGAGTGCAATTAGCTGCCATATCAAATTTTCATGTGGGAGAAAGTGGGGCTCCTATTATGGCTCACAGACTTTGTAAGGCCTTTCTCAAAGGATCTTTCCATATTAGACCACCAGTTAGAAGTCCTACTTCACCTTGGAACTTGAACCTTCTTTTGTCACAGCTAATGCTACCACCTTTTGAACCAGCTTCTTCCTGTCCTTTGAAGTTTTTGTCATGGAAGACCCTTTTTCTGGTGGCTATCACATCGGCCAGGCGGGTATCGGAGCTTCAAGCTCTCTCAGTTAAACATCCTTATTTAATTTTTCACCCTGACAGAGTTTCTCTTCGCACTAATCCATCCTTTCTTCCCAAAGTTTGCTCCGTTAATAATATTAATCAGTCCATTGAACTGCCCACATTTTTCAAGAACCACTCCAATAAATTGGAATATATGTTACACAAGTTAGATGTTCATAGACAACTCAGATTTTACTTGGACAGAACACAGGATCACAGGAAAACAGACCAGCTCTTTGTGGCCTTCTCAGACACCAAGATAGGTATGGCAGTTACAAAACGAACCCTGTCCAAATGGCTTTCTGATTGTATTATTTTTGTTTATACTGCCTCTGAGTAAACTTTACCTGTCAAGCCCAAAGGGCACTCTACAAGATCAGTATATACATCCCTGGCTCATGCAGCTCGCCTACCGTTAGACACTATTTGTGCGGCTGCCACTTGGTCTAAACCACATACCTTCATTTCTCATTACAAAGTGGACAGGATTTCTAGGGACAGGGCAACCTTTGGTTCCACTGTGCTCAGGAACGTTCTCCCCTGAGTTCCTAAGGAACACGGAGCTAGGGACGCTACCCAGGTGTAAGAACAAATGGCGAGATTGAACACTCTCACATATAGAAGTTATGTCCTTACCATAACGTTCCATGTGGAGTGTTCATCTCGCCTTTGTTCTTACATTTCCACCCTCCCACCCTCAGGAAGAACGTCCAATTTAGGTGCCTGGTTTGTTTCTCCTGCTTCTGCCTTGAGCAGTTGTTGTGCTATGTAAATAGGTTTTTCTTGTTTGGTATGAAAGTGTTATGCTCTCTTCTGTTCTCTGCTGGTTTGCTTGCAAACTAGATCTGAGGTAAAGGCAGAGGGGGATTGTGGGAGTTAGATTGGTCTCGAGCTTCTTCTCGATGCAGAGCTTTGTCAAGCGGCCGACACGGAGCCGAGGATCGGCTCCGAACCCAGGTGTAAGAACAAAGGCGAGATGAACACTCCACATGGAACGTTATGGTAAGGACATAACTTCTATTTTTGTACCTACCATAAATGTAGATGCTCGAGTGCTAATACGGCTGCAGTCATAACAGATGGGTTCTCCTCCCGTCAGGCGGGTCCTCGGTCGGCCGAATTCCAAAGTCTAGGTCCGACGTCGGTTGTCGTCACTTCTTCCCTGACGGCAGTGCGACAGGGGTATAAAAGAACCAGCCGACGCCATTTTCTTCAGTTTTTCTTGCCCCAGATGTCAGGTGCCCCCAGAAGGAAGGCAATACATAAATTTGTGTAATAAAGCAATGCCATATAATCAAAATACAGTAGTGCAAGCAAATACATCAAGCGTGAATACCCCAATCAGGTTGCATGAGGAGATGTTAGCCAATAGGCCTGTCCCAAGAGGGGAAGGAGGGAGGGAAACCTGGACTGCAGCTGTATTAGCACTCGAACATCTACATTTATGGTAGGTACAAAACTGTACTATGTTCATCGTGCATACAGCTGCAGTCATAACAGATGGGTAGAATTCCAAAGCTAAGAAAGGGGTGGTATGCACTAGGTGGAACTAGGAGGAGCCAGAATGCCCTGCAAGACTGCAGTGGCAAAGCCCGCTCTAGATTTGGAGTATAGTGGAAGGTGGTAGTGCTTGGAGAAGGTATGCACAGAACTCCAAGTGGCTGCTTCCAAAATATCTTTGGTAGGAACTCCTATGAGAAAAGCTGCAGAGGTAGCCGTGGCCCTTGTGGAGTGAGATCTGATGCCTGTAGGTACAGTTTTGCCATGAAAAGAATAGCAAAAGCGTATGCAGTGGGCTATCCATTTTGAGATTGTCTGTTTGGAAATTAGCTTTCCTTGAGCTCCTATAGCATAGGACACAAAGAGCTGTTCTGATTTTCTGAAAGGCTTTGTTCTGTCCAAATAATAACGCAGTTGTCTGTGGATGTCCAAGGAATGTAGTAATCTCTCCCCTTTGTTTTGAGGATTAGGATAAAAGGTAGGTAAGTGTATAGCCTGATTCAAAGCTACCCTGGATACCACTTTTGGCATAAAGGACGGGTTGGTTCGTAAGGAAACTCTGTCCTGATGGAAGATGATAAAGGCTGCACAGCCATGAGAGCTTGTAGTTCCGATACCCTACGAGCTGAGGTAATAGCCAGAAGGAAAGCTGTTTTCCAGGACAAATATTGCAAATCTGATGAGGCAGCTGGCTCAAAAGGAGGCAAGGTCAGTTTTTCTAGAATGAAATTGAGATCCCAAGCAGGTATTGGTTGTTTCCTTGGGGTTTTAGATTCTTAGCCCTCTGAGGAACTGTCTTAAGAGAGGGTGAGAGAATAAGGGTGGATCAGTGTTGTATTCTGCAGAAATGGCTGAGGCATGGATTTTGATGGAGGAGAATGAAAGTCCACTGCTTAGCAGCTCAGCTAGATACTGTAATATCTGAGGTAAATTCAGTTTTCCAGGATCCTGGCCCTTTTTCTCATTCCAGACACAAAACCGTTTCCATTTTGCGGAGTAAGCTTTTCTAGTAGACGGCCTTCTGGCCTCCAAAATGACATCCTGCACCTCCTTGGAGAGTAGGGTCTGTTGTGATGCTAAGGAATCTTCCATGCGGCTAGACTGAGTGTTTTTAGCTGACCGTGAAGAGTTTTGAAGCTGTGCTGAGTCAGAAGAGGCATTAGAGGCAGGGTCCATGGTGGGGAATGTCTCAGGCTCCTCAGGAGTGGGTACCAGTGTTGTCTTGGCCAGTCTGGAGCAATGAGAATCATCTTTGGTCTGCCTGCTCTGGTTTTTAATAGAACTTTGGGCAGCAGAGGAAGAGGTGGGAAGGCATAAACTGTCATTGATGTCAACTGAAAGAGAGAGCGTCCACTCTCCAGGCCTTTGGATGAAAAATCCTTGAGCAGAATTTCGTCAATTGGTGATTTTTGTGGGAGGCAAAGAGATCTATATCTGGCCTTCCCCATGCTTGAATTATCTCTGTGAAAACTTGGGGATGCAACTTCCATTCGTGTGGATCTGTCATATTTCTGCTTAGGTTGTCTGCCAGCGTGTTTTCCTTGCCTGGCAAGTACTGTGCTTGTAGTTTGATTTGTAAGTCCAGGGCCATGTTCCAAAGTGACATGGCCAGTCTGCATAGGGGGTATGAATGGGTTCCTCCCCGTTTGTTTATGTACCACATTACTGTGGTGTTGTCCATCCTTATCAATAGTTGACCTGGTTGCAGAAGGTCTTTGAAAGCTATAATAGCATTTATTACTGCTAGCATTTCCTTTTGATTGATGTGAAGGTGCTTTTCTTTTTGGGACCATTTGCCCTGAATGCGCCAATCTGTCATGTGCGCCCCCCCAGGCGTAGTCCGAGGCGTCTGTTTTGATGACTTGATTTGCTTGAGGCTTGCTGAATGGGAGACCTGTGTTTGTTTGGCATGCTTGAGCCCACCACAGAAATTCCTTTTGAAGGCATGGAATTAGTGGAATTATTGTTTCCAAACTGTGGCTGTGTTGAGACCATAGGTTTTTCAGGTACCACTGAAGTTTCCTCATACGCAGCTTTGCACATGGGATTAGTAAGATGCAAGATGCCATGAATCCCAGAGCCTGCAGGATTTTCCTTGCAGTCAGCCTGGTGCAATTTGCTAGTGTCTTGAAGTATTGAGTTAGTTGCCCCTGCTTCTCTGGCGTGAGGTAGGCCATCTGGGTGTTTGTGTCCAAGTTGGCACCCAGGAAAATTATTTTCCGAGAGGGTATTAGCCTTGATTTCTTTTTGTTGACTGTGTATCCCAGAGAATTCAACAACATTATTACACAAGCCAGATGTTTCAGAAGAATGTGCTTGCTGTCCGCTTGGATCAGGCAGTCGTCCAAATAGGGGTATATTTGTATCCCTTGAAGTCTGCAGTAGGCAATTACTGATGCCAGACATTTCATGAATACTCTGGGCACAATAGATAAGCCAAAGGGCAATGCAGAGAATTGATAATGGGTTGAACCTGCAAGAAATCTGAGGTATCTTCTGCAATTTTGTCCGATTGGGACATGCAGGTATGCCTCCTTGAGGTCCAATGTTACCAGCCAAGACTCCTTGCCCAGCATGGGAAGAAGCTGCTGTAGAGTGAGCATCTTGAATATTGGTACGAGTAGAAATGTGTTTAGTATGGATAGGTCCAAAATAGGTCTCCAATCTTTTCCCTTCCTTGGTACCAGGAATAGTCTGGAATAAAAACCTTGACCGTGTTCGTGCGTAGGTACCTCTTGAACAGCTTTCATGTCTATGAGATCTGAAATTTGTCTTTGTGCCTCTGCCCTTTGATTGTGTGGCAGGTTTGGCATGCCTCTCATTTTTGGAAGGGCATGAAAATGGAATCTGTAGCCTCTGTTTATAATGTCCAGGATCCATTTGTCTTTTGTGACAATATGCCAATTTTTTGAAACTAATGCCAGTTTTCCACCTAAGGGTGCTGCCATTTGAGTCTTGCTTGGCATGCAAAGGGGAAAGTCATTGGGCTTGCTTTCTGAATGGTTGCGAGCTATCCTCACCACCTCTTTGTGTAGGAGCTTGCCATTGTCTGCCTCTAAACGATCCTTGGGATTGCCCCCTGCCCCTAGGGCACCTGTATCTACCTCTTTGGGGTCTGTCCGTGGCTGGAAAGGACCAATTTTTGGAAGGCCAATTTCTACTGAAACGTGGGGGTTGTACCTGTAGAAAATCTTTCACCGTTTGCATTGATTTAGCCTTTTCCTCCATTTTCCTTAATACCTCCTCAACATTAGCACCAAATAATACATCCTTTTGTAGAGGAGCATCAAGTAATTTAGCTTTTGATCTGGTAAGGTTTGTTCCTTGAGCCAGGCATGTCTACGTAGGACTGATCCTGTAACAGCATCTCTACATGAGGCCTCTAGAGCATCAAAACCACATTGTAAGGTAGGTTTACCCACTTGTTCTGCACTATGCATCAAATCCTGCAACTCCTTAAAGTCTGGTTGTTCAGGTTGTGACATTTTACTTCTCAACTGTGATAACAAAAACTGTTGGTACTTAAGCATATGGAACAGACAGTTTAATGCCCTCATGGTTAAGGTGGCCGAGGTATATACCTTTTTTCCCCACCTTTCCAAGGATCTGGAATCTCTCCCGGAAGGTAATGGATTTTTAGCAGTGGAGGCCTTAATTCCCTTGGGGCCCTGTGAGATGGTTTCTGGGTCAGCAGCATGGCTTTTGTATAGGAATTGGTGTGAGTCAGGAACCCTGTAGTACCTGTCAGGCTTGACTGGGGCTGGAGGTAGAGAATCCGGGTTAAGGCAGGCATCCGAGTACACATCATCTAGTATGTCCAAGACAGGAGGTATAGCCAGAGGCCTGTGCTGAGGAAGCAAGAGAAATTCCCTAAGCCTTTTCTTGGAATCTGAATAATCTTGGCCTTCCCAGTGGAAGTGTTCCTTAAGGTATGCAAAGTTTCCCCAAATGAGTAATCCTCTGGGGGGGGATACAGACGGAATGGACTCCTCTGCATCAGAGTCCTCAAAAGGGGAGTAAGAATGTTCCTGTTCAGAGTGCTCTGATATAATGGAGCCCTGATCAGAGGAGGGGGATTCTTCCTCCACTCTGGGCCTTTTGTCCGGGGGGCGTGGTTGAGAACCCCTGATAAGAGTAATTAAATCCTCAGCCATTTTAAGCATCTGTTTTTTAGGCATGGGGCCTGGAGATGGGCCCGGTGTAGCTCGTCTCTTAGAATGCATGGCTGCTTTAGACTTAGTGAAAGCCTTGATGGAAAAAGAGGAAGGTCTGAAGACACCTTGAGAGGAGATAGACCTGTCCACATTTTGAGATTCACCACCAAGAGCGGCTTCGGTATCTGTAGTCGGGGTGTAGGCAGAGGAGCGTGCGACCTCGGGTACAGGAGACACCACCAATGAAGTGTCGTCGGTAGTCAGGGGCTGCGTAGGCGCCTCACTGAGAACCGGACCACGTGTAGTCGGCTTTGGCGTGGTGTCGGTAGAGGCCGCGGACCTCATGTGTCGGTCCTTATCTTTGAGCTTTTTAGACAAAACTGGAGTCAGAGTATCCAACGACATGATATAGTTAAATGTTTTGCCAAAATAATGCTGGGCGAACTCCGCCCGACGCTTAATGGTGCGTTTGTTGAATGTAGCACAAAAGCGACAGACCGAGACGTTGTGGTCTGGGCCTAAACAAGGAATACAGAGGGAATGGAAATCCTTATGCGGTATTTGCTTCCCACATGAAATACAATTATTAACTTTGTCTGACATCGGTCTGAGGCAAGAAAAGTTTCCCCAACGGGGTACTTAGCTTTCAAGAAGACTTCGGTTGCAAAATTTTCGTAATTTCAGGAGCTGGCCAACCGGCACTTGCGAACTGCTTCTGCTTCGGGCACCGCGCGGCAAGAAAGACTGAAGAAAATGGCGTCGGCTGGTTCTTTTATACCCCTGTCGCACTGATGTCAGGGAAGAAGCGACGACAACCGACGCCGGACCTAGACTTTGGAATTCGGCCGACCGAGGACCCGCCTGACAGCAGGAGAACCCATCTGTTATGACTGCAGCTGTATTAGCACTCGAACATCTACATTTATGGTAGGTACAAAACTGTACTTTCTGTCTTCTAGTTCCTCCTGATAAATCTTCACTGTTGCATATCAAGTCAGTATTCCCTAATGGAAGCTAAATACCTCTTCCATAATTCTCTTAAGCTAGTAGTAGTTTTAGGTGGAATATAAATACATGTCATTGTAGTCCTCCTCCTTTGCCAGTAGCCCCTTATTACCTCTTCTGTCATTATTGGAGCCCCAGTCATAATCGGCATTATCATCCCCTTTTTTCCTTTTGTCCCTGATACACTACTGAATAACCATTCTGAAATCCTTTCCTTGCCAAATTGCCTGTTCATTTCTGTTTGAAGGATTTCAGAATGGTTATTCAGTAGTGTATCAGGGACAAAAGGAAAAAAAGGGGATGATAATGCCGATTGTGACAGGGGCTCCAATAATGACAGAAGAGGTAATAAGGGGCTACTGGCAAAGGAGGAGGACTACAATGACATGTATTTATATTCCACCTAAAACTACTACTAGCTTAAGAGAATTATGGAAGAGGTATTTAGCTTCCATTAGGGAATACTGACTTGATATGCAACAGTGAAGATTTATCAGGAGGAACTAGAAGACAGAAGTGCAGCTTGTTCAGCCAATGCACTTGGCCAGTACTATGAACCAGGGCCACACTCCCTTACGTCTGCAAGTGAAAAGTAAAAACAAAAAAGCACTTAACTGGACTAAGCCGGTCACTACATTGCTACATTATAAACAATCAGTTTATTATAGATGGGTCTATGCCCCACCCCACCCCATCCCCAGCACTTTCAATGAAAGACATTCCTTCTACTGGCACACTAACCAAGTGGCCAGAAGCATGGCCCAGCCATTCAGATCCAATTTTTTTATTTATTTTTTTTTATTATAACTTAAAATTGTAACAAAATGCTTGCTACAATGAAACAAGCACACGGAGCACTACAGTGTTCAGGTTTGACTTTTAATGCAAGCCAGTATTCCATTTAAGAAAGACTGGCATCAGCTAACCATGCCCCAACACTGTGCACCCAAGGCAGTTATCCCTCTTGCCTCACCCTAGCTATGCTACTGCTAGAAAAGAACAAAGGAGGGTAATTTCCAAAAAAAAAAAATATACGAGAAGGTAGATGTAAAATTACTAACAGAAACCAGATTATTCCCCAAGAAACAACTAGGTTACACTGACATCAAAATATACTTGATATAGTTTTGAAACCCATCCAATAACTTTCAAACCATGAAGCTATAAAGACCACAATAAAAATGCAGGACAATCAAGTAAAAGTGAGAGGCTTTCCTACTTGCCTATTTAAAAAAATGGAGTTTAAGGAATGCATAGTAGAAACAAATCAAGAGACAAGAAGATACAAATTTCTTCAGAAGGGACAGATGAGGAGTGGAATAAAATGAAACTGGAATCTAAAAATACAGTAGAATACAGTGAAATACAGTAGAAATGAAACTGAGAAATATATAGGAAGAATACTAATTTAGAAGGATTATCAAAATTAAAGTATTGCAGATAAAGGAAAATCTCAACCAACAAAAAGAGGAGCAATCATGGAGTACTAAATGAAATATCAAGAGTATTTGGACCATATTTAGGAGTTTAAAAAGGTTGCTCCAGTATTTTCTCAGTAAACCCAACACACAAACACTATTAGCACAATGACTTATGCAACAAAAATAGAATGGTGTTGCCAAACATTGGAGCCTAGGACTACAAAAGTAACCAGAAATCCTACAGAGATATTAGAGATATTTTTGAAATTCTGTGAGAATCTGTATAGATCAAAGGAATGGGAGACTCAATAAAAGACAAAGGAAATATTTATGGCAGATATAAGCAGAAGTTACAGGAAAACTCCAAGAACAGATGGCATTTCTGTGGATGTCACGAGAGAAGAGAGGGAGAGAAATATCTGGAAGATTAAGTTTAACACTACTTTAAAAGGACGGCCAGTACATCATGGAAGAAAGCTGTGGTGAATGTACTCTCTAAAGAGGCAAGTGGCACTTTAAACCAGACTTCATATAGACCAGTTTCAGTTAATTATGATTTATATCTATACTAGTTAAGAGAATGGCTAAGGTATTGCCAAAACTGACAAATGGATCTATGTAGTTTTGTGGAATAATTTGATAGACTATCAGGAAAACTAATTAGTACAACTCTCATTCTTACATAATCTCCTACATAGGTTGCCTAGATTCTCTGCGACTCTCTGATAACCCCAAACATTCCCAGAGGTAGTTGCCTCTAAATGCCCTATATACCTTAAGAAAGACTCCTCTGAAACATCTACATGACACACTGTAGAAGTTCAGATTATTGTAATCTTTCATAACAACTTAAAACTTTCATATCCACAGTATGTTTTTGCTGTACTTGCGTTTTTCTTGTCAAGTCTCCATATTCCTACTCCATATTCTAATTAGGATCTAATATAACTTGCAATGATTTCATCATTTGATTTCCAAGACTTATACAGTCTATAGTTTTATAACTACTAAGTGTTACAGGATCTTGATGCAGAGAAGACATTCAGAGTTAGTTGAGATTTCACAAACAGTACAATGTCAACATCTGAATTTCCTGACAGAGTAATGGAGTTAATTAGGAAGATAAATGAATGGTCATAGACAAGAATTAAGTTAGGAGGGCGTCCCTCTAACAAGCTATGTTTGAACAGGGAAAACAAGCAGAGTTTTTCTTTCCCATTTGCTATTTGCCATATACACTAAATGGCAAAACAAAAAAAAAAAGGAATTCACATATTTAAGGGTAAAACTAGTAGGATAAAAAATATTATCTGCAAATGATGTTCAATTTTTTTTGGCAACTGATAAATCCAGAAAAGGGTAGGTCACCTTTAAGAAACATTCTGAGATAGTTTCATGTGTTTCAGGATATAGAATAAAGGAAGAAACAACAAAGGTTAAACTATGTTCTCACACATGAATTTGTTCACCATTAGGCATTACTTAGGGGAACATAAACCATAAAAGGATTTAGTAGTTTGGATTAAGGAGGATTCGATTAGGAGAGCTAGGGATATGTGTGAAGACTCTAAACATTGACAATACAAAAACAGATGTTGGACGCTCTTTACTATGGATAGTAAGGTACAAATAGTTAAAATGTTTCTAGCCCCACTGATATTATACAGATGTCATGCACATTTTTATCAGAGGAGAAACTGAGGACCATAATGAATAAAAAAATGAAACTATGAGAGTTAAAAGGCAATGGTTTAATGGGATAAGTTAAACAAAAACAAGTGGCTGCCCTTAAGAGGCAAGGTTGGTGATGCACCTAGTTTTTCTTTTCATAATAACATCACTTTGTAGGCAATTATGTTACACAACAGTGACTTAAAAAGCTTATGTTGTCTGAACGCAAAGGTACCTTCCCTTGTAGGAGATGTAAGAGTTGTAAACATCTACATTCTGTCATTTTGAGCATCCAGTTTCTGCATCACAAAACAGAATTTTCTTTTTATGCTGACTGTTCCTGTAGAAATGCTATTACGCTTCTCTGTGAGACCTGTTACATTTTTTTTTTAAACTGTTGTTTAAAGGACAGAGTACTTGAACATTTACATGACATTAAGAGACAGAAGCTCTGTAATGCATTATTAGCCAAGCATACATGTTATTATGGCACATGTTATTATGGCACCAACCATAGATTTAGTTTTTTTGTACTGGAATTAATATCGGTCAATGTTCGAGGTGGTGACATTAAAAATAAGAGTGAAGACAGAGCTTCAACGGAGTCTATATTTAAGTGCTGATAAACCACCTGGTATTAATGTTAATATTTCTTTAAATCCTGTTTAGAAGGCAACGCCCACTCTTGCACGGACACGGAGGCTGTTTGCTTTGTGTAAGTTTGTATTTATGATTTTTTATATATTTTCTAAATGTATAGATATTTATTTATAACGACTGTTGAGCAACTTTAATGTATTTAGAGATGTATATTTGCGTTGCATGGCTTTTTAATCCTCGCACGATTGGTTGATGAACTATTTAAGATTAGAAGCTAGTTTGTTTTCATTAGGTCTGATGAAGCAGGCATTTTATCCATGAAAGCGCTTACCTGTTTCTGTTGATTTTCTGTTATTAAAATTATACTTTCAGCTGTGGTTGTTTATCCTTTTATTTTTATTGTTGCTTACTTGGTTACATAATGACTTTTACTTTTAAGGGCAGCCATTTGTTTTTATCACATTTTGTCTTGGTTGTGCTACCCTAAAGACATGGCTGAAGGTGAGACTTTGAAACTGGATTACAATCCATGGAATCATAGTACGTTTCAATGTGACCATTTAAACTGTGTACTCTGTATTGATGGAAATTCTTTTCTAAAAGTTGAAGAGAAGCATGAGCACGCACAGTGGATATAAAAAGTGTACACACCCCTGTTAAAATGCCAGGTTTTTGCGATATAAAAAAACGAGACCGCAATAAATAATTTCAAAACTTTTCCTACCTTTAATGTGTGACCTATAACCTGTACAATTCATTTGAAAAACAAAAATCTGTTAAGGGAAAAAATATAAAAAATAAAAAACTTACAATAAGCTGGTTGCATAAGTCTGCACACTCAAACTAACACTTTGTTGAAGCACCTTTTAATTTAATTACAGCATTCAGTCTTCTTGGGTAGGAGTCAGCATGGCACATCTTGACTTGGCAATATTTGGCCACCCTTCCATGCAAAAGTGATCCAAAATTTGTCAGATTGCAAGGGCATCTCTTGTGCACAGCCCTCTTCAGATCACACCACAGATTTTCTATTGGATTTAGGTCTGGGCTCTGGCTGGGCCATTCCAAAACTTTAATTTTCTTCTGATGAAGCCATTCTTTTGTTGATTTGGATGTATGCTTGGTGTCATTGTCGTGTTGAAAGGTGAAATTCCTCTTCATCTTCAGCTTTCTAGCAGACGCCTGAAGGTTTTGGGCCAAAAGCAACTGGTATTTTTGAACTGTTCATGAATTCCCTCCACCTTGACTAAAGTCCCAAGCATGATACTGCCACCACCATGCTTCACCGTGGGGATGGTGTTCTTTTGGTGATGCGAAGTGTTTCTGTGCCAAATATACCTTTTGGAATTGTGGCCAAAAAGTTCAACCCTGGTCTCATCAGACCATAACACATTTTCCCACATGCTTTTGGGAGACTTGATGTATCGTTTTGCAAATTTTAGCCGGGCCTGGGTGTTTTGCTGTGTAAGAAAAGGCTTCCATCTTGTGTTCCATGGTATATCCAATGCTGTGCAAATGTTTTTGTACCCTTCTCCTGATATCTCTTTGATACTTTGCAAGCTCTCTGCAAACCATGGCTTTTGCTGTAACAGGCAACTGAGTAAATGTCAGGAAAAATCCTACTTGGACAACTGAACTTTATTTGAGGTTAATCAGAGTCTCTTTAACTGATGGCAGGTGTGTACCCAAGAAGACTGAATGTTGTAATTAAAGCAAAAGGTGCTTCAACAAATGTATTGGTTTAAGGGTGTGCACAATTACGCAACCAGCTTATTGTACGTTTTTTATTTTTTATATTTTTCCCCTAACAGATTTGTTTTTCAATTGAATTGTACAGGTTAAAGGTCACATTAAAGGTAGGAAAAGTTTTGAAATTAAAATAAATATTGTGGTCTCATTTGTTTTTATATCAGAAAACCTGGCATTTTAACAGGGGTGTGTACACTTTCCATATCCACTGTTTTTAACACTGATAACAGTATTACTCAGTCTTTTATGTTGCATTTTAGAGATCTGGAATATAAATGGTTTAAATTCAAGCATTTACAGTTGCAGCAACTACATTTAGAGGCTTCCTTGTATCAAAAGTAATTCCCAGAGGATTACTTGTATTAAAGATGCCAACATATGGGGAGATTTTTCCTGACTTGTTAAAACAGTGGCAGATTTTGAATGTGCAGGTCGGCTTTGATTACATGCATCTTCTGATGGACTTTTTTGCTCCTATGGAAAATCAGCTTTTGAAAGACATTAAACTTTTACAGGAAAAAATAATAGACATTTTCATCCTGACATAGTGACTGCAAAATTTGAGGAAATGTACGCGAATACTGAGCATTTTGAGAAGAAATTACAGGCTGTGAAGTTTAGAAAATTACAAAGGGACAGTTCTGATTTCAGAAAAGTTTTTCTTGGTCCAAAGAACTGAGACAAGAGGTCATAGGTGCTGTTAAATCTGCACACGTGACTGCAGAGTCTGTCAGTGATACTAACTGAACTGATTCTCCCGCAATACAAAATGAAAGATAGAGAGCAGAAGACCGATGGTACTGATGTTGTAGTTGACCAAGCAAGTGTGGGTTTTAATAAACAATGTACCCCCTTCATCAGCTATACCATCAACAAGTACTGCTACTGCTGTCTCCTGCATCTACTATCTCTAATGTCAACACATCATCTTTTTCACTGCCAGTGCCTTTCCCAATTACAAAAAAAAACTTCAGACAAGGGAGATCTCTAAGTCAAGTCGAGGAGAGGAAGGGTACGATACAGACAACAATCAGTAATGAGACCACAGAGGAAACGTACCCACAGCAGGAAGTAAATGATTTAGTTTTTAATTTTTCCTCTGTAGCACTTGGTCGTGATGACATCAGTGTAGTGAGCAAAGGTCTTTCCTTTATTCCTGTGAGGAGATCCTGTTTACCTGAAGTTTTGCTTGATTTAAGAATGTTTTCCAGGAATGTAGCTCCATCTTTGAAGTTTAATTGACAAGATACACATGCTAATACCTTTAGAAAGCCCAGTACTTTTGTTCCAGATAACCATACTGTACTGGATACATTTGTTACAGTTTGTGAAACAGAGATAAGTGAAGATTTGACCAATAGACATAAGACATTATTCAACAATTTGACCACTGGTGAGCATGCAGCTCTACAGAATCTTAAGAATTCATCTTTACTAGAGATACATCCAGTGGACAAAGGAGGAGGTATCATTATGGACAGGACCTCCTACCCTGGAGGTATGCATAGACTTCTTGACAATGCTTAGACTTCTCTTCCTATTGCTAAGATACAGGTGAATGCTATTACAGATAAAGCTTTTTTTTTATTTATTTGATTTATTAATGTCTAGTATGATTACTGAAGACCTCTACAGGTATTTCTGTGTTGAGCATCCTATTGTGCCTCTTCTACATGGACTTCCTAAAGTCCATAAAAACTTTGTTGAACCTCCGTTGCATCCTATTCTTTCTAGTAGGGGTTGGGTGACGAAACCCCTGTCTGTATTTATAGAAAAAAAGACACTACATCCGACTGTTGACAGCACTGTGACAGTTTTAAAAAGACACTAAGGATTTTTTGAAAGATCTTTAATTAAAGACTAGGTCTCGGACAGAGAAATGTCTTTTGTTGGTCACTTTGGACGTTGAGTCACTTTTTACTGGTCATCTCCAATACTGATGGCATTGGAAGCATTAAGACCTTTTTACATGATATACAAGCTTTTTCAGATTTCAAAATTAATACAAATTTGTAGTTTACTTGAATTGATCCTTGAGAATATTTTTTTTTGTGTGGTAATCCATTTTATTTACAGATGGTTGACGTGGCTATGAGAACAGCTTTTGCTGACAGCTATACAAACCTTGTTCTAGCACATTAGGAATTTAATTATGTTTTTGAAGAACAATGTTTTTGGGAAGCACACCGTCTATTATATACAGTTTGTAGACGCCACATTATTATAGGATGGTACCTGCACATTATTGAACAGTTTTAGTGTTTCAGCATTTTACTACTACTTTTCTACGTTTTAGTGCCGATAGTTCATTTGAATCAATAGTGTTCTTGGATGTTGATACACAGAAAGATAGGTTAGGCCGTTTTAAAACCAAGCTGTATAAGAAGCCATGTAAAAAGAATTCTTTCCTACACAGAAAAAGCATGCATCCTCAACATGTATATAGAAATGTGCTGCATGATCAAGTGTTGAGGGCAATGAGAATACATAATGATGATACAGCATTTGAAGGAGCACTTGCAGATTTCAGGTCAGAATTGAGTATTGTGTAAAAAGAATTTTTGTATTATTCTACTGTATACTGGAGCTTTTCTCCCCGGGCCTCCGCTGAAAAAGGGCTCTGTCCCAGTCAGACTATCCCAGTCAACAAACATAAAATAAAAATAAAATAAATAAAATTAGTAGAGGTTATAATCCTTATGTCATTGATAAAAATACAGCTACTATGAGAACAGAAATAACTGGTACCGCCAGAGCATACTTTTCTGATGATTTTTCAACAGAGAGGGTTGTAGACACTGATACATACACACACACAAAGAAGACTAGGTTTCAGATGAGTCTTTCTAGTGATGTGAATTTAGTATGTGATATTATCAAACGTAATTGGGGCATTCTACGCACAAATGCTGACTTAAGGGGTAAGGTTGCTGACACATATATTTTTTCTATCACTGTGTAGGCAGTTATGTTACAGGAACAGTGACTTTAGTAAAAAGGTTATGTTGTCTGAATGCAAAGGTACCTTCCCTTGTAGGAAATGTAAGAGTTGTAAACATCTCTATTCTAATTGTTATTTTGAGCATCCAGTTCTGCATCACAAAATAGAATTTTCTTTTTATGCTGACTGCTCCAGTAGAAATGCCATCTTATTATGCTTTCTGCGAGACCTGTTGCACGTTTTATACAGGGAAAACTAATTGTGGTTTAAAGGACAGAGTACTTGAGAACATTTAAATGATATTAAGAGACAGAAGGTCAGTAAGGCATTAGCCCAGCATGTATCTGATTACGGCACCAACCATAGATTTTGTTTTTTTGTATTGGAATTAATTAATATCTGACACTGTTCGAGGTGGTGACATTAAAAATAAGAGTGAAGTCAGAGAGCTTCAGTGGATTCTACATTTAAGTGCTGATAAACCACCTGGTATTAATGTTCGTACTTCTTTAAAACCTTTTTAGAAGGCAATGTCACTCTCACACTGACACGGAGGCTGTTTGTACCTCCTGTTTTAGGTTATGTTGTCTCAACTATTTTTCACTCTTCACCGAATTAACTCTATTATCTTACCTAACTGCCCTATAATGTTAGTAGCCCAACTCTATTCCCTTCTCTCACAGTTTCTACCCTTGATGTACTTTGTTATCCTGTGGGCTCCTGTCCACCAAGGAATAAGCAACTCGGGAACTAAACTGTACAGCCCCAAAGATACTGTCGACTGCTGCAATTAGTTTTACTTTTCCATGTAAAACTACAGAGTAACTGTGTATGTTACAGCCTTTTTCTTGTACAAATAGGAGCTGCACACACTCAATCAGGCCCTCTCCCATCACTATTCCTGCATTCCAGCTTCAAACCCCCAGCTAAATTACTCACAGTAGCTTACCTTTAAAGTATAGAATATTTTCAGGGCACAAATAATAATTTAGTTCAGAGCACAAATCAATATTATAGAGAGTGTATTACACTTACCCTGCAATCATTAGCCTGAGGTTTATTGCCCACTCCGTTAGTTACGCTCCCCTCCCTGCCCCCATATCCCATCCGCCCCAACATCCACATTTACTGCAACCTTAGAAACACTCCCAGACTCAATCCACCTATCAATCCACACCTCACAAACATGTCCACACCCCTACACCACCCACCATCTAATACCACAACCCACCCATGTCACTACCAAACACATTTCTAATCCTTACCTGCACTTTCCTTTCCTACATTACATCCTACCATTGTAATACAGTGATAAACCCTAACCACTTTCAATCCACACTCACATCAACCCCCCCTCAAACATCCACTACATAATTTCACCACCCAAACCACAAAATGTCTCCTCCCATCACCACCCAAACCACAAAATGTCTCCTCCCAGCACAACCTCTAAAGTATCAGACTCCCTACCCTTATCAACACAAACTATCCATACAATACAACAAACTTTTCAACACATACATAAAACATATACTCAGCACTCTCTCCAAACTCATTCTCAGTGGAGATGTGCATCCTAACCCTGGCCCCGAACTCACCAACCCACCCACAAACCCCCCACCAATAAACCCCACCACCCTAGTCACTAACAGAAAACCTAATGACCTCCTTATAAATGTCTCTCAACATTAGAAGCATCTGTAATAAAGTCCAAGATCTCCAAGCCCACATAAACCTGTACTCCCCTGATATCCTTCTGCTAACAGAAACCTGGCTCAAACCTTACATCAAAAATGAAGAAATACTTCCACCTGGATATAACATCCTCCGCAAAGACAGACTATCCAGGAAAGGAGTGATGTGGCACTAATGTACAAACACCACCTCAATATACAAATTCCACCAAATCAGCCCCCCCAGTTTGACAATGAAGAAATCCTATACACCTCCATCAAAATAAACCCTAACAAAACAAACATTATAGGGTTCTACTTCCCACCAGGCCAAAATATTCCTCTCATAGAAAACTTCCTACTTTGATCACATCTCTCCCTATCCCAAGAAACTGTCATCCTTGGAGATTTTAACATCAGTTGGCTATCCTGCAATAGCCAACACGCAGTACTCCACCTAAATCTTCATGTCTTCTCACAGCTAACACAATCCCCAACCAGGATAAATAAAAACCCTAAAAATCACACCACTCTTGACTGGATCTTAGTAAACAAAAACCCTAACTCTTACCTGTCAGGCTGTCTACCCGACTCCCTCCGCGACCATTCCCCTACTTTCCTACTATGACACCACATAAAAAATAGCAAACCCATTATCTACACATCTGTCCACAGTAAAACTAATTTTAACCCAAACTCCTTTATCTCCTCCTTTCAAAAAATGAACTGGGCACCTCTAAAGTACATCCACCTAGATGAAGCAGTTCATTTCTTTAATAGTACTTTCCTCAACATCCTCAACACCCACACCACCCAAAGAAAAAACAAAATCAGAACAAAAAACTCCCCCTGGCTACAATAAAACACCTTGGACCTTACGAAAGCCAGGGATAAAACATGGGAATGCTGGCGCAAAACCAAAACCCCCTCAGATAGACAACTCTTCCTTGAACTGCAAAATAAGGTCAAAAAGCAAATAAAATCAGACAAAGCCTTTTTCTATCAGACAATCCTAAACTCTTCCCATAAAAACCCCAAACAATTCTGGTCCACTATTAACTCTATTCTCTCTCCAGGAAAAGTAAACACCCCCCTAACAACCACCCCTCTCTTCACCAATAGCATAGCTGACTCCTCCTATACACATTTCACAGAAACCATACTATCCCTAACCAAAAAACACATCCCTACATTTACTTCCCCACTACCAACCAAAATCCACCCCTCCCTGCCTTCATCCTCTCTACAGTACCCACCTCCTGCATAAGAAAACTCCTAACTAAACTAAAACCCACTAGACTTGCAGCAGACAACTTGCCCACTGAATACCTAAAAATAGCAGCTGATGTCCTAGGCTATCCAGTCTCCATATTAATAAACTGCTCCATATCTGAATCCTATGTACCCACACAATGGAAAATATCCCACATCATTCTCCTGCACAAAGGTGGCCCCCTCCACTGACCTCTCAAACTACCGCCCCATTGCCATCCTGTCCCCTCTCTCCAAGATACTCGAAAAATGCATCAACTCACAGGTCTCCAAATATCTCCTAAACAACAGCCTCCTCGCCAATACCCAGCACGGTTTCAGACCACACCACAGTAAGACTACAGCTCTGATCTCTTTCACAAATACTATCCTTCAGCACAAAAACAATGGCCTCCTCTCCTCTGCCATATTTCTCGATCTAAGGCCTTTGACAGTCTCTCACAACCTACTACTCTCCACTCTTTCAAACCTTTCCTTCTCCACTTCAGCCACAAAAACTGGTTCCACAGCTACCTACATGGCTGCTAGCAATCAGTTGTCTGGGACAATAATATATCCCCTTCCATCCCGGTTACCCACAGAGTTCCCCAAGGCTCCATCCTTGGCCCCCTTCTCTTTTCGCTTTTCACTAACAACCTACACACTGCCACCAAACATGCCTCCCTCATACAGTATGCCGATGACTCCACCCTCATCTACTCAGCTCAAACACTAACAGAACTCCAACAGATCACACAAGAATCTTTTTCCTCCACTAAAAGCTGGCCATCTAATGCTCAGCTCCTCCTCAACCCAAAAAAGACCAAACTCCTCATATTACAACCCACCATAAACACCTCATTTCAATATCAAAGCCAAGGATAATACCTCCGTATTACCAAATGCCCACACCAAACTACTTGGCGTACAGATAGACCACCTCAAATTTGACACCCACATATCTCAATTAAAAAAAGTTCACCAAAAACTGGGTGCCCCATACAGAAACTTCCAATACCTCACCAAACCAGCTAGGATTTCTATCGTCAATTCCCAACCTACATCCATCCTACTCTATGCATCACCCATACTTACAACCCTTAGACAATCTGACCTAAACAAACTCGAAGTCTGCTACAATAAAATTGCAAAATCTGCCACCTGCGCCACATACCGCAACCACCACTGTATCTCCCTTAGGGACCTAGAGTGGCTTGAGCTCCCTCAACTCCTTCACCTAAACCAACTCACCTTTGCTCATAAACTGGTTAACCACCCTCTCAATACCCCAGGTCTTCACACACTTCTCCAGCCCCACCCCTCCTCCAGAACCCTACGCTCCTGCAATAAAAATCTGCTCCAAGTCACCAAAGCCAAAAATTCTGCAGGGGAAGCACTGTTCTCCTGTGCCATATCCAAGTCCAACCAGCATTACTACCCACCCTAGCTATCTTTTCAAGTCTGCGCTTAAATTGCATCTAAAATCTCACTGGCTCGGTCCTTGCCAAAACCCCAACTAAATCCAGGTTTTACCAACAAATGTTTTCTTTTCTTCTTTGATCATAACTCTAGTGTCAGGTAAAGTGTTTTCTAGGCGTTCTGTTACCTTGTATTCTGTTTTGTAGATGTATATACTTAAACCTTAACAAATCTTCCATTGTACTTATGCTAATCACCTTTTACCACTGTGAAATGATACTGTCTAGGCTATATACAATGTTATTTATATGTAACTTTCTGTGGAGCTTTTCTCCCCCAGGCCTCCGCTGAAAAAGGTGGTGTCCAGTTGGACTTTCCCGGTAAACAAATGTAAATAAATAAAAAGTGGTATGAAGTTGTGTGCTTTGAGTAAGTTTGTATTTATGATTTTTTATATATTTTCTAAATTTATAGACATTTATTCCTAATGACTATTGAGCAGTTAATGTACCTGAAATGTATTTAGAGATGTGTATTTGTGCTGCATTGCTTTTTAATCCTCATGTGACTGGCTGATTGACTATTTAAGATAAGAAACTAGTTTGTTTTCATTAGATTTGATGAAGCAGATGTTTTATCCGTGAAAGCGCCATCTGTCTCTGTTGCTTTTAACATTTTTTGTTATTAAAATTATACTTTCAGCCGTGGTGGTCATTTATGTTTTTATTTTTATTAATGGGAGAAATTGTTTTTCCTCACAGAACAAGGCGATTTACAATTACCAGATTTGATGGGACACTAGAGCTACACAGTTGAGGGTCATATACATTATTTGCAGTCATCTGCTTGTGGTGGAAAGAAATTATGTAGAAACAGGGGGGATCTTCACAAAGTAAGGAGTATATGTTACTGGATGCAGATCCTCAAGGAAAATAATAACTATATGGATTTTTTTTTTTTTTTTTTACGAAGTAGTAGAATGTTATTTTGAGAACTATGACAATCCAAGAGTGGAGAAAGGAGATTTTACCAAATGGGAAGAAACCAAGTAGGGCCTTAAAACAGATAACTAGGTAAAACAGGAGCTGGAATTTACTGGACAAAATCAGCAAAGGAACCATGGTATTTAGAGAGGATAAATAGAGAGGAAAAAAAACGAGTGGGATGAGGCCAAGCAGAACTTTTGATGTGCAAGTGGGAGACTTCTTACTTTTTCTCTGGTGAGGGAAGTCAGAGTAAGAGTAAAAAATTAAGGGATAGGGGAATTTTACTGTTTTTTTTTTTTACAGTGTGGTCTGGAACAGAAGCTGCGGTTAAAAATGGATAATTAGTATGGCATATAAATAATGCAGGACGACCAAGAATCAATCAGAAGAGCTTAGAAAAGACTGGGAAAGGAGAAATAGAAAGGCAGTATTCAAAAGAATAATGAAAGGATATCTGCATGACTCCCAAGCAGGGAAGAAAAGCTAGAATGCTGAATGTTTGCATGGAAGTGTTAGCATAGGTACTGTTATACGCCAAGTAGACTTCAGAGAAATTTTCCACAGGTAGACAGCAATTACTGGAGGTATGGTGGGGAACAGAGAGAGTACTTCAGATTTATTTTTTTGTTGCTGCTTTGGAAAGAAATGTAATCAGGTGGAAGTTTTTTAAAAATTCTTTACATGGGATTTTGTCACAAAAGTTGGGGCAAATTACTATAACCAAATAAATTATTCTTTGAGTTGGGATATGGAAACTGAATTGTCCGGACATAGCAAGATTTTACTAAGTTTAATGATGGCTACCAAAAGTATTTACTAGAAAACTGAAATCAAAAGCTAAACCAACAGTAGCAAAATTGCTAAATGTTGTAAATGCGATGAAAGGAATTACACAGAAATACATGGAATTTGTAAGAACAATACAAGGAGAAAAATGTTCAGGAGGAGGAGTGAAACTTTAGAGAAGGCAAGATTTGAGCAAAGTAATGTTAATCTGAACAATTAAGAAATAAACCATAAAGACGATTCTGGTCAGGCTGGCGATCATAACCTATTTATTATGGGTCTGAGACATGGATGCCAAGAAATTCACCTCAAGAGCGAAGCTTGAGAGATAAATCTTGGCATCCATGTCGAGAACAAATAATTGAAGGTCATGATTGGAAACACAGTCATAATTCCTTGTGGTGCATGGAGCTTAGCACTATTTACAATAAGAGAAAAAATAAATAAAGGCCAAGTGTTTTGAAAGCTTTCAAAAGGCGTAAAGCATTTACTGAGTACCGTCAGAAAGGCACAGCAACACAGTTCCTTACGTTTTCATTACTTTTGCTACATCACTAAACTGATTGGATTTTTTCCCTCATGTGTTTGACATGTTCCTCAAAGTCCATGGTTTTCAGACAAATCAAGAACTGAAGTCACTAAATAGTGACATACATTTCAGTTTCAGAATAAATGTCCTTCAGAGAAAATGCAGGCAAGCACATATATATAGTGTTATTCCAGCTATTCAAGTTTATGAGAGAAAGGAACACCTCATCAGTAAGGTAAGCAGACAGAAACAGATACGGCTCGGCCTCATTTACCAGACTTTGGATCCTAGTCTTCAGCTCCTCCCTCTTCCAATAATGCACCACGCTGTCCCTACTTTCTCAGACTGAGTTTCCTAAATACTGATTTTAAAGACAGGACAGATAAAGAAAAAATTAAGGATTAAATGTGAAAAATGAAAGTTTCTGTATCATCTAAGATCCCACTAGGCGTGACAAGGCCGGGGGATGGCTAGGAGAGAAGGTGAGGAAGAATGAAATGGACAACACAGATGGAATGTTATGGTGAATACATAACTTCTTTATCTGATGTTGTCCTTTTCATTCCTCCTCACTGATGGGTCAGAATCCCCAGCAATGTGACTACAGGAGGTCCTCAAAGGATATACCGGAGCACTGTTGACCCAAAGGAAGCTGTGTGTCTGGAGACAAATACCCCAACTCAATGCGTCACAAAGGTAGGAGTCTGACCAAGTGACTGCAAAAACGATGTCATCAATAGAAGCTATGGGAGAAAAGTAAATGTGGTAACTATACTTGTAGAATGGGTCTAGGATGACGAGGGAATTACAAACCACTCTGGGAAAAATTAATCGAAAAACTCTTGTCTGAGCTATTTGGACAGTGTACTCATGAAGACTGCTTAACTTGAGCAGTTAGAAGAAAAGGGAGATAAACAGGTTATCAAGATGTTTTGTACTGTTTGGTCTCATGCAATATGAACATAATTGTATATGGATCTAGAGAAGACATAGCAAGTGTTAGCCATATTAAAAGATTGGGAATGATTGGCAATTGTATGGATGACTAATGTTCGCCTCTATGGCACTTCGGTTAAAAAGGAGGTATTGGTCCAAAGGGGCACCGTTTTATGAAAAAAATATAAGTAGGCTTTCCTGTACAGGAAAAGGAATTTAACAAGGGAGTATTGTAAAATGTTGTAAAAGGGATCTTTTTTTTGTTATTCGAAGTAATTTGCGACGTCGGAGTCCTGTTGTGACAGTTTTGCTGGGACTTTGGATTTCCATTTTGCAGTGTTTTCTCAGCCCCGTTTTGTGCCTGCTTCGACTTTTACAGGGATTGAAATGTGACAGAAGAGGAAGATTAGGCAGGCTTTATACAGGAGCAGAGCCATGTATTTTTTTTAATGATTTTTTAAAGAGGCTTTGAAATGAGTTATGCCAGGCATAGACCTGATAGCTACTGGTAGTGAATTCCAAAGTATAGAGATATAGTATGAATACAGAGTGTGACCAGGTCTTCTTGTGGATTTTATGACATTTTTATCTTCTAATCATAGGGATCAATTTGGTGTGTAAGGTGAGACTAGACTGGCTACTGCACGGCAGGCAGTAGGGTTGAAAATAAGGTTGTGCAAGGTGGACAGCTGAATAAAGGCAAGCTGGTTGGGGAGTTCAAGCCAGTTTAATTCTAGGAGTGGTTTACAGTGGTGTGTGTGATATTTAGAGTTTGTGGCAAACTTTGCAACTTTGTTGTAGCACTGTTCCAACTTGCTTAAGGTAGAATTTAGTAAGTTAGTTAAGATAGGGGCACCACAAAGAAGGGAGGTAAGTAAAAATGTTACTGCAAGGGTAGTTCTGGTTGCTGCAGTAAAGAAATGGTTTGTTTCTATACAACAGTCCCAGTTTTTGATGAGTTCTCTTTATAATTTGCTGTATATGGAGATCAAATGAAAGTTTGTCAATGATAACACATAGAAGTTTGGTTTCCTGCACTATTTCTAGGACAGTGCTGTCAGATGCAAGGATGTTGAAATGATCCATGACAGGGGAGTTGTTTTTGGGATGAAAAAGTAGTAGTTTTGTCTTCTTTTGATTAAGAAAGAGTTGGGCATTTCTTAGCCAGGTTTCGACTCCAGTAAAGGACTGTTGAGTTTTTGAAAGTAGTTCTGGTAGTGACTGAGCAGTGCAGATTATGGTGGAATCATCAGTGTATTGAAGAGGGTTCCAGGGTGAGAGGCAGTGTGAAGGGTGTTTGTGGAAATGTTGAGGAGTAGGGTCCTAGGATGGAGCCTTGGGGGCTCCAGTAGGGTTATGGAGAAAGGGTGAGAGTTCACTGGACCATTTCACTGCTTGTTTACAATCCTTGGAGGTAGTTCTGAAGCCATTTTACTGTTATGTGAGAAGCCTAAGTTAGACAGTTTGTTCAAAAGTAAGGGGTGAGACACGCAGTGTGAAGGGTGTTTGTGGAAATGTTGAGGAGTAGGGTCCTAGGATGGAGCCTTGGGGGCTCCAGTAGGGTTATGGAGAAAGGGTGAGAGTTCACTGGACCATTTCACTGCTTGTTTACAATCCTTGGAGGTAGTTCTGAAGCCATTTTACTGTTATGTGAGAAGCCTAAGTTAGACAGTTTGTTCAAAAGTAAGGGGTGAGACACTGTGTCAAAAGCCTTGGAGAGATCAAGGAATATTGAAGCTGCATAGCCATCCTGCATCTCTGGCCTTGTTCATGGCGTTTGTAAAAGATAATAGGGCTGTAGATGGGCTGTGGCTAGGTCGGAAGCCATGTTGGGTTCTGGTTAAAAGACTGTTTTGCAATAGATATTGCATTACCTGTTGATGGATACCTCTCGAGAATTTTGGATATGGGTGACAAGATGGATATAAAACGGAAACTGGATGGATCAAAAGAGTTGCCTCCTTTGTGGATACAGGTGATGTGAAACTGTTTCCATATGGTAGGTACTTCTGATTCAGATAAAGACCCATTTATAAGGATACCGATTGGGTAGGCGACTGAGGTAGCAGCCAGTTTGAGGTAGCATAGGGGAGACTGACAGCTGAGGTAGAGCAGTGTTTTTATTTTTGTAGAAGTTTCTTAATGGTGTCAGTGGGTATGAGCTGAAATGAGAAAGGGGTTTGTATGACATTCTATACTTTTTTTTTTTTTGGGAAACCAAATAATGCTACACCACTGTAATTTTACTAGAAAAGAATAAACCATACAGTTATCTAGAAGGTATAGGAAAAAGATTTGCTGATACTTGCGCATTATCGCAACCAGATTCCCAAGCTGTCAGCATTCATCATGCTATGGATTTTGGTTCATTTTGTTATAAAGCGATTTGTTCCAGGGTTGAAAGAGTATGCTATAATACAAAAGTACTGTTTATTTTTGTAATTGTTGTCCTCTAGATAAATCCCTTGAAGCCTATGCATCCTGCAGCAGTTGGGTCACTGCCGTGGATCACGACTGCCCAGATTATTCAGATCTCTGCTGGCAAACTGCTGGAGTCAAGTTAAGGTGGACATGTAAGCCACTGAAGATGTTCACTTTTGTAGGGAAAGTGCTTGTGTGCTGCTGCCTCCTTTGTCAGTTGCACAGCATAAACGTTAAACTGTAAAAATTGACCATTGTCAACCTTCCACTGACAGCAAAGAAGCGTACGCCTTTCAACCGATGACATTTTCTGGCCAGAAGCAATTAGCGTAGCTTGCAGCATATTCCCTTTCGGGAACTGTTGTAAAGGTTGACAGTTCTGAAACCACCCAAAAAGGGGGAAGACCAACATCTAGAAACATATTACTTTTAACAGTACTCCTATGTATCACTTAACAGACATAACACAGAATGCCACTCCCGGGGGCAGCATACTATGAACGATCTAAAAAGAGAAAGGTCATAAACTGCATTTCTCCTTGCTCTCAAGTGAGTAACACTGCACACCACTACATTTTCTCCACATAGCGCTCAGCTCGGCTCAACTCCGAATGCCAGTACAGTAAAATATCGCATCCAGGTTACTAATCTGTCAAAATTCAGAACTTTTTGGACAATGATTTGTTTCTCCATAATTTCAACTATTATCACAGATTTGAAACCAGGTTGCGATAATATGCAAGTACCGATTTGCATAATTCCCAGTGGGTGAGATGGGAACTCCAGACTGAACTCCAGAGTCATTGGAGGATGTTCCTAAAGAAACTGGAAAGGAAAAAAGAAAGAGTAAAAAAAAGAGCCATACCTGGAGACACCAGAAGGGTGCAATGAAGTGTCTGGGGTCCTCAAGCTTGGTTTTTTTTTTTTTTGCAGAAACACTGAAACCAAGGAAAGATGGGGAATAGGCATGAGGAAGTTCCTGAACTAATGTGACAAACAAAGGAAGCGAGATGCACAGTCTTACATTCACTGTAAATACAAAAATCATATGGTCAGTTTAAGGGAGTGGAAATCTGGATGCTGGACCTCCTAATAGTGAGATAAGAGATCCCGACTGGGATCCAGGATTCATAGTGGACATTTTAGATCAGAGATAAACCACACCAGAAAAGCCAAAGGAGAAAAGTGGAGAATGAGTATGACAGAGCTCCTCAACCTGGTGGGTTTTTGTAGAAACTGAGTTCAATGGTAGAGAAGGAAAAGCAAAAGATGACCGGGGAAGCTAGAAAAAGCATAAAAAGGTTGGCCCCATCAGCTAAAAAATCAAAATCGCAACTGGCTGATTAAGGGACCACTCATAAGGAATCAGACTACACCTACTACATCTGTCAGAACATTGGACATTCCCAATATGTGTGTTGCAATTAGAAAGTGGTTTGAAGAAATCGCCCATTCCCAAATCCTCATAGCAACTGCGCACAAGAGGTAAAAACGGCTTCCTCCTTATTTGCTGATATACTAAGTTACTGACATGTTGTAGATGTGCATTGTAGTAGTTCCCAGAGGAGAAACATCTTAAAGACTTGCAACAGGAGTAGGACAGCTCTCATCTCCAGGCCAGTTTACCTAGGAAGAGATCTTCTGACTGGATCCACCGATGAAGAAAACATTTGTAAATTGGTTTTACAGGAACAGGTAGTGGCTGAAATGGAAAAGAACCATGAGCTTGTAGAAATAACATTGATGGAGTGGGACAGAAATGAGAGGAAGTCCCACACCAGATTTCTTAATGATGTGATCCGATGAAGAATCAAAGAAGCTATCTGGACTGTGGTATTCAGGTGAGCACTTATGAATCCCAAACTCTGTATAAAAGGATATATTTGATTTTGCCAGATTTATAGTAATGCCCAGGGATATGGAGATTTGAAACAGGTAATCCTCGGCTTGTAACAGTTGATACCTGGCTGGAGCATTAAGGCGGCAGTTCAGATACGGAGACACCTGAAAACCTTTGAGCCTCAGTGAGCAGCCACTACAGCCATGCATATGAAAAAACATCCTGGGGGATACGGCGAGTCTGAAGGGTAGAGCTCTGAATTGCTAGAGGCTGACTCCCAGCCAGAAGCACCTATTTAACATGATGCAATAGCACGTGTTCCAAAAATGTAAAGAGTATGTCTAATTACCTTGCACAGAAGCAGCAGGATGGAATGAAGCGTGGCCATCCAGAACTTTGGCTTCTGTACATATAGACTGTAATATCCCAGATGCAAAAAAGGGAAAAGTAACAAACCTTTGGATATTATGTTTAGAACCCAGGCGTTGTTTGTTAAGCTGGTCTAGTCATCCACATGCTGCAAAGAAAAATGTCCCCCTGACTGCCTCCACAGATGGGCAGTTAGTCGGAGAGCGCTTCCAGAGCACTGATAGGGTCCGTCGGAGAAGATCTCTGAAATTAGAAGTTATGTACTCACCATAACGTTCCATCTGAGTAGGTGTATTCATTTGTCTGCAACCTGTGGGTTATGGATCCGATATCGGATCCGAACCGGCATGGTTTACCAGCTATGGATCCAAGCTCTCAGCTCCTCCCCTCACCCATAATGCCCTGCTCTACCCTCATGACCTCAGATCGAGTTTGCCAACAGCAAGAACACCCTGAAAAGGGCAACACACCATATGCAGGAAACTGAAAGGCCAGGGGGATAGGAGGGCGGGATGGTTGCAGACAAATGAATACACCTACTCAGATGGAACGTTATGGTGAATCTGAAGTAGGAGATTCATTTGTTTGCAACCTGTGGGACAGAGTCCCCAGCTACCTGAATCTTGGGCGGCCATCATGGAAGGATATTCTGGAGCACCGCGGAGCCAAAGGATGCTCTACCCCTAGATGCAAGATCCAACTTGTAGTGGGAAATAAAAGTATGAGATGAAGCCCACGTGGCTGCTGCACAAATATCATCTAGAGGAATCCTAGCCTTAAAGGCTGCCGAGGTAGAGACTGACCGGGTTGAATGGGCGTGTACACCCTCCGGCGCGGGCCTTCCTGAAGCTTGATAAGCCAATAAGATACATTGTGAAATCCAGCGAGACAGAGAGACTTTAGAAATTGGCTTGCCCAAATTAAATTTAGCAAAGGAAATGAACAACTGGTCGGATTGCCTATGACCAGCCGTTCTGTTTAGATAAAATCTAAGTTGCCTGTGAACATCTAAGGAGTGAAGCTTGTATTCACCTTTGTTTTCATATTTAGGAAAGAAAACAGGGAGGTTAAAGGATTGATTAATGTTTGCTTCAGAAGCTACTTTAGGAAGAAAGGACGGGTTGGTCCTGAGGTAAACATGGTCCGGATGAAAGACCAAGTAAGGAGGTTTAGCTGATAATGCTTGGAGCTCTGAAACTCTCTTGGCCGATGTAATGGCTACTAAGAAGGCAGTCTTGAATGACAAGAATTTTAGATCTACCGTAGCCACTGGTTTGAAGGGGGGGGGGGGCGGTCAAGGCCTGGAGAACTAAGGAAAGGTCCCAGGGAGGAACCGCTTGTTTTACAGGGGGCCTGAGAAGGAAAGTACCTTTAAGAAAAATTTTACACAACTTGGCTGACATGAGTGGACTGGAGTCATGACCAATGTGATAATGTGAAATTGCCGCAAGTTGTACTTTGACTGTGGAACTGCTGGCACCTTCGTTAAACAGAGTGGTTAAGAAATCAAGCACTAAAGGGAGAGGAACTGTGAAGGGGTTCAGGCCTTGCCGCTCCGCCCACAAAGAAAACCGTTTCCACTTGCTACGGTAGACTTTCCTAGTGGACGGTTTATGAGCTGCCACCAGGATTGCCTTAACAGGGGACGAAATACCGAGTCCTGATCAAGAGTGGAACTGGAGCAGCCAAGCGGTCAGCTTCAGGTTGTCCAGGTTCGGAGGAGATAGGCAGGATGGATGAGATATGAGATCCGGAATGAGATCTAGAATCCAAGGGGATTCACCGAGTGAGACCTTAGGAAGGGGAACCAGATCTGTCGAGGCCAAACGGAGCAATGAGAATCATTCTGCAACCCACCCGAGAGGCTTTCTGAAGAACTTGGAGCATCAGAGGCAAGGGTGGATAAGCATACAGAAGACCGGGTGGCCAAGCATGCACCAGAGCGTCTCTTGGGGAACCTCCTGGAGGAGGTATCAGAGCGAAAAAACTGTCGCACTTGGTGTTTGAGGGAGAGGCAAAAAGATCGCATGAAGGAGTTCCCCACCGTGCGAATATGCGTTCCGCTACTTGAGAGTTGAGAGACCACTCGTAAGGGGTCAGAATGGTGCGACTGAGCTTGTCCGCCAGGATGTTGGACCGACCCGGAATGTGCATTGCTAATAGAAAGCGGTTGGTGGAGATTGCCCATTCCCAAACTCTCATGGCTTCTCGACAAAGAGGGTAAGACCTCGTTCCTCCTTGCTTGTTGATATACCAGACAACCGACATGTTGTCTGATTGAATCGCAATTGTTCCCAAGGGAAGAAAGTCCTGAAGTGCTAGCAATGCTAAGAGCACTGCTCTCATCTCTAGAACGTTGATATGCAGTAAGGTCTCTGAATCGTCCCATGTGCCTTGGACGTTCCGGCCCGCAAAATGCCCCCCCCCCCCACCCGAGGCGGGAGGCGTCCATGGTCACCGTGGCGAGAGGGGGAGAAGCACAAAATGGGCGGCCTCTGTGGAGATCTGAGGAGTGAAGCCACCACAGGAGGGACCGCTTGCAAGCCTTGCTTATCGCAATGGGATGATGCATAGGAAGAGCAAGGTACGACCACTGTACTAAGAGAGTCCACTGGAGGATGCGCATATTGAGCCTGGCGAGAGGAAGAAGTGCTATAGCAGACGCCATGGACCCTAGAGCCCTCAGGACCAACTCCGCCGGAACAGAACTTGAGTGGAGAATGGCCCGCACCTGGAGCTGCAGATTTTGAACTCTGTCCGCAGTGAGGAAGGCTTTTAAACTCCTTGTGTCTAACCTGGCCCCTATAAAATCTAAGAGCTGTGTGGGCGCTAGGTTGGATTTCTTTGTATTTATAGTGATGCCCAGATTGGGAGCAAGATGGAGAAAGGAGTCTCGCGCCAAAAGTAGTAGATGCCTTGTTGGGGCGGTAAGGAGCCAGTCGTCCAGGTAAGGGAAGACCTGCACCCCCTGAAGCCTCAGGTGGGCCGCTACCACTGCTAATACTTTGGTGAACACCCTGGGGGCTGTGGTGAGACCAAAGGGAAGGACCCGGAACTGGTAGTGACTGGCTCCCAGCCGGAAGCGGAGAAACCTCCTGGAGAGCCTGTCCATTAGGATGTGGTAGTACGCATCTTTGAGGTCTATAGAGCACATCCAGTGATTTTCTCCCAGAAGGGGGAGAATAGATTGTAGAGTGACCATTCGGAATTTTTCCTTGGGAACTGCCAGGTTCAAGAGAGAAAGGTCTAAAATTGGTCTTAGATCCCCCGTCTTTTTTGGCACTAAAAAGAACCTTGAGTAGAACCCTGATCCGATCTGGTCTGGGGGGACGGGCTGGATGGCTCTTTTCTTTAGCAGATGGCCAATTTCTGCCAAAGCGGCCTCCCGTTGACCGGGTGGAACGTCTGGGAGGGACTTCAATTTTGGTAAGTGACAAAAAGGGATACGGTATCCTCTGGATATGATCTGGAGAACCCAGCGGTCTGATGTTATGGACTCCCATGCCGCTAGGTGCCCCGAAAAACGTCCCCGACTGCCTCCAGAGTGGAGCAGCCGGGCAACCCCTCAGGGTTGCTGCGCGGGCCGTTCAGAGAAGGGTTCTCTGGACCCGAAGTTCCTGGGAGCCCCTCTGCCTCTAGGGCGGCGTCCTCCCTGTCCTCCTCTGCCACGGAAGGACTGGTTGTCCGGAGCAGGCTGGGATTGCTGCGACTTCCGGAACCACATCTTCTTCTGACCCTTTTGGTTCCTAGAATAGGGCCTCTGGGGTGCAGAGAAGCGGATTCCGACGGCAGACAGCATCTTCCCGTCCTTCTCGCTCTGGGTCAAGGTGTCGCGAACGGTTTTGCCAAAGAGAGCAGAACCATCAAAGGCGTTAAATGACGCTTTGAAGGGCTCAGAGAAATCGCAATGACGGAGCCAGGCCTGACGTCTAGTGACTAGACCTGCCCCTGCGGCTCTAGCGGCGCCTTCCGTAGCATAGGAGAGTAGCCGCATAGAGGTATTGGTAACTGATCTAAGAGTGGTCATGCGGGTGGAGTGCAGCACTTTGTCCTCCTCCGACATGGACTCTGGGGGAGATGCAGCGTATTCTTTAATGAGATCGCGCTGCATCCTAATAACGTGTGCCAAGTAGTTCAGCGCCCTTACTGAGAAGGTCGCTGAACTAAACATCCGCTTCCCCAAGCGGTCCATCATCCGAGACTCCTTGCTCGGGGGATGGACTGAGGGACTCTGCTGAGCAAGTTCCCTCTTGGTGGCCGCCGCCGTCAACATGGCATCTACCGGAGGCCCCTTACTCCAATGGGCACGGTCAGACGGTGGACTGAGGATCCTGTCGGGCCTCTTAGGGATCAGCTCCACGGTGTCCGGTTCCTTCCACGCCCTGGTGGTAATGAGGTCCACCAGGGGGTCGGCAGGAGGGGACACCCAAGAGGTAGACGGGCCCGCTTCAAATGCCTCCAAGAACACGGACTCGTCCGAGGAAGACTTGGGGCAGACCACCCCCCCTTATACGGAGCATTTCCATGATGTCTCCAAATGAGACATCCTCGGGGGGTGACCGTGGGGAGCCTCCCCTTGCTCCAAATGCGTGTCTTCGGTGAGAGACGCGGGGGAGGCAATGTGCCTCGTTTTGCACGTATGGTGGGGAGGAACATCCTCTGGGGCTGTCAGAGGACTCCGCAAGCAGCAACCTGTTCAGGGGAGCAGCTTGGGGCACAGAAGCGGGCTGTCCCAAGGGCCGGATGGTGGAAGCCTGACCCAGTGCAGAGGGAGCGCGGGACGGAGCCGAAACAAGTGCCGGGGTCCGGAGACCCTTAACAGGGCCCTCTCCACTACATCAAAGCCGAAGGGAGCCGACCTCGACCAAAGGATCCGACAATCGGCTCCCCTCGGATCCGAAGAGTGGATCGAGCTGGCGCGGCACTCTGATCCGAAGGACAGTGCACTCCGACACAGATGGTGCCGAAGGAGCACTGATCCCCCTGGATCCGAAGCTCGGTTCCAGGCTCCGAGAGGTCGGATCCGATGCACTCGAGGGCAGGGTCGGATCCGTTACCAAGTACTATCGGCGCCGACCCACCCCCGGCTCCGAAGCTGCTCGGCTCCAACTGCTCCGAACCTGGGTAGCGGGTCGGAGAAGGAGCAATGGGCTTGAAAAAGGGGGTCGAGCTCCCCCCCAGGGGGAGGGGAGGCAAGAGCACTCCCATCTGCATCTGGGCCTGGATGAACCTTCTCATCATCCGGTCCAGATCAGCATCCGATAGGCTGTACGTTGATCTCGACGAGGCTACCGAGGTAGGCCTTGAGTGCCTCCTCGATAGCCTCGACGGAGATCGGGTCTCCTCCTCCTCAGGTCCCGGTGAAAAACACACTGGAGACCGGAGCCGAGGAGGAGGAGATCCAGCAGACAAGGGGGCCGGGGGAGAAGCCCGCTTGGCTGGCGGGGCCGAAACAGAGGTCTCGGCCCGCCGCTTATGGTGCTTCTCCCTCCGGTCCTTTTTCCTACCATCCCTCTCCTCCGAACCAGAAACGAGAGGTTGAGTCCCAGGAGGAGGAGGTGGAGCCGAAGAGGGAAAAACCGAGGAGACTGTTACCCCCGAAGGAGCGGAGGTCGGAGCAGAGTCCGGCGGCAAGAGGCCCGCCAAAACAAGCTTGGACCTCCGCTCCTTCAATGCCCTGGGGTTGAACCCTGCACAAATGGAACATCCAGATGTGAGGTGTTCAACCCCCAGGCATCTAACACACCGAGTGTGGCCATCAGCTGGGGAAAGCTTATGGCCACACTCGGAGCACTTTGAGAAAATAGACTTGGGCTGCTCAGACATCCCAAGCTAACAAATAAAAGTTACTAGAACTAAAGTAAAGTAACTAAAAAACAAAAATCACTCACAGGCCCAACACACACACTACGCTACCAGCGAGGGGAGTGATATAAAATTTAAACTCTAAAAAAAAAAGGTAAAATACAAGAGGGAAACCTACACTTTCACACAAATTAACCAAAAAAATCTTAAATTTGACTAATTTAAAGACTGAATAGATCACTTAGCTGGAGAGCTGGTCACCATGCGCGGCAAACTAGATCTGAGGTCATGAGGGTAGAGCAGGGCATTATGGGTGAGGGGAGGAGCTGAGAGCTTGGATCCATAGCTGGTAAACCATGCCGGTTCGGATCCGATATCAGATCCATAACCCACAGGTTGCAGACAAATGAATCTCCTACTTCAGATCCTTAGTTCTACAGAGCACCTCTGCTTCTGGAGCCCAAGCTCTGGCACCTAGCCTCCTAGGTATTCCCACATCCTGAAACAGATTTAGTGGCGCATCCAGAGAATCACCAAAGTGCAGAATAGGTAAGAAGTCAGAGTGGTTCCGACCCTGAGAAGCCAAAGCTCACCTCCTGAGTGACCCTGTTTGTCAAGTTGGAAGGGAGTAAGATAAGACCCAAAGGTAGGTTGAAGCCCAGTACTGTATTTGTTTATTTACAAGAATAGAACATTGGTTGCAGCCATGGATTTAGTGAAAAGGGCCCGTAAAGGCCATCTATACAGTGCAACTTTGGCCAGTTTTAGTTCTGGGAATGGAACAACCAATTGGAGAGAGTGGCCAGCAAGGCCAAGCTTTTCAAAGGGGGGGGGGGGGGGTTAGCTCCGGAATTCTAGCTGTAGAGGGAAAACATGTCCATAGTGAGAAATTGTATCCTGGGCCAGGAAACCATACTGGTTGGGAACTTTTTTCAAATCATGACAGGAAGAAGCTGACTGCAAGTCCATGCCAGAAGAAAAGAAAAAGACAGTGAGGCCAGACTGAAGGGATGCTTTGCATAGAAGGAAACTGCAGTGGCTCAATTGCTCAAACTTGAAGGGGTTCAGATTTGAGAAAACCCTGACTCTTACCTATAGGATCCTGGGCTTAGAATTAATGCTCTAAACTAGTTGACTGCCTGCTCCAAAGTGGTTTAAGATTCAAAGAAAACCTAACGTACTCCAACATCTCTGGATCTAAAGAATTTGAACATGAAATCTTAATAGTTCATTGCAAAATGGACTGCCATCCATCAGATCATATGCTTAGGATCCAATGAATAAGACAAAAAGCAGCAGCAGCAGTGAAACCATTTGGATCCGATCCACCTGGATCCCTATGCGCCATATCCATCTGCCAAGTAAAATCTCAGTCCATCGGATCCAAAGGTGCTGGATTCCGATGAATTAACCATGCAACCTGGGGTCAGCACCACAGGGAGCAAGACTGTCTGATCTGAAGAGGACCTTGGATCTGCAGGATGCCTCAGGAGCTTTAGATCTGTGAGCTGGATTGGATGACCTTTATTTTGTAGCTCTGTAGTCTTAGCTGGTGGGGGGCGAGTCACAAAGGAAACTAGCAACCAGCCCTTTTACTCTCCATGGGCTGGAATGTCTTAGTATTATCCTCAAAATGAGGGCACCCAAGAAAGTACAGTTTTGTACCTACCATAAATGTAGATGTTCGAAGATCCACATTGCTGCAGTCCTTACATATGGGTAGTCCGCTGTCCTCGGTCGGCCTGAATACCAAAGTATAAGGCTGACGTCGGTCAAGGCGCTTAAAACTGACATCAGGACGTCAGGGTACAAAAGCGCATGACCGACGTCATATCCTCAGTCTTTTCTTGCCCCAGATGTCAGAAGGGCCTAAAAAGAAAGGCCAAAACCAAAAGACAGCAAAAAACCAACCAACCACCCCTGCACTAATCCTATTTACAATATTTACAATATTCACAACCCAACCACACAACCGCCTCTAACTACAGAGGGGAAGGAGGAAGGGTAAATTGGACTGCAGCAATGTGGATCTTCGAACATCTACATTTATGGTAGGTACAAAACTGTACTATGTTCTTCATCTCACATTGCTGCAGTCCTTACATATGGGTAGAATCCCAAAGCAGAGGTAAGGGAGGATGGAAAAACTATAAAGCATTAGGAGCTGCCAAAATGCCCTGTAAAATAGCAGTGGCAAAACCAGCCCTAGATTTAGAGTAAAGTGGAAGGTGGTAATGCTTAGAGAAAGTATGCACTGAACTCCAAGTAGCTGCCTCCAAAATATCTTTAGTTGCCACCCCTTAAAAAGCTGTAGAAGTGGCAGTAGCCCTAGTGGAATGAGGCCTAATCCCAGCTGGAATCTCCTTACCATGATGGGAATAACAGAAAGCAATACAAAACCCAATCCACTTAGAAATAGTTTGTTTTGAAACAGGCTTGCCCTGAGAACCCAAAGCAAATGAAACAAATAACTGCTGAGACTGCCTGAACCCTTTAGTTCTGCTCAAATAATATCGCAACTGCCTGTGTATATCCAAAGTGTGCAAAATCTTTTCCCCTTTATTTTGGGGTTTGCATAAAAAGTAGGCAAATGAATAGTTTGGTTTAAAGCCACACTAGAAACCACTTTAGGCATAAAGGAAGGATTAGTACGCAAAGATACCCTATCCTTATGGAAAATTAAGAAAGGCTCAACCGCCATAAGGGCCTGTAATTCAGAAACCCTTCTCGCAGAGGTAATGGCCAACAAAAAAGCAGTCTTCCATGATAAATATTTTAACTCGGCAGTAGCTGCAGGCTCAAAAGGTTGTAGAGTGAGTTTCTCCAACACAAAATTGAGATCCCAAGCAGGAGTAGGAGCTCTACGTGGGGTCTTATATTCTTTGCCCCTCTAAGGAATTGCTTAAACAAAGGATGAGAAAACAATGGTGGGTCACAGTCATAGTGAGCAGAAATTGCTGCAGCATGAACCTTAATAGAGGAGAAGGACAAACCTTTGTCCAGTAACTCAGTAAGATATTGAAGAGCCACACTTAAATTAGGCTTAGAAACATCAAATTCCTTTGCTGTACTCCAAAATAAAAATCTCCTCCATTTATCTGCGTACACTTTCCTTGTACTAGGCCTTCTGGCCTCCAAAATAACATTCAAAACTTGCTGTGGAAGCTGAGACCCTCCAGGGTTTAAAACAGAATATGCCAGGCTGTTAGATGTAGAGAGTGAAGTTTGACATTGAGTAAATGACTGTTCTCCTGAGAGTGCAGGTGTGGAATCGAAGGCAAAGGCCATGGAGGCTCCCGTACCAGACTTCTCAATAATGGGTACCAGTGCTGTCGAGGCCAATCTGGAGCTATTAAAATCATCTTTGGCTTGTCCTGTCTGACCTTCAGGAGTACCTTTGGGAGGAGAGGCAGAGGTGGAAAGGCATACACATGAAGATTGCTCCAATTGAATGAGAGAGCATCCACTTTCCAAGCTGTGGGATGAAACCTTTTTGTGCAAAACTTTGGCAGCTGGTAGTTTAGTGGAGAAGCGAACAGATCTATGTCTGGAGTTCCCCATAACACTGTCAATTTCTGAAATGCATGAGGATCCAATTTCCACTCGTGGGGATCCATAATTTGTCTGCTCAACACATCTGCTAAGGAGTTCTGTGCTCCCGGCAGAAACCTTGCCTGAAGATTTAGCTGTAAACTGAGAGCAGTCTCCCACAAAATCATTGCTTGTCTGCATAGAGGATAAGAATCGTTCCCCCTTGCTTGTTGATGTACCACATGACAGTTGTGTTGTCTGTTAGAACCAACACCTGCCCTGGAAGAAGTAAATCCTTGAAAGCTATTAATGCAAATTGGACTGCTAACATCTCCTTCAAGTTGATATGCAGATGTTGAAGTCTGGCAGGCCACGTGTCTTGTACCCACTTTCCATTTAGATGAGCTCCCCAAGCTTTGTCTGAGGCATCTGTCGTTAGAATCTGACTACGCCTCTGGCCGGGTCACAGAGAGTCCCTTGTTTAGGTGACATTCCTGAGCCCACCACAAAAATTCCTTTTGAATGCAAGGTATTATCTGAATGACAGTGTCCATATCTTGGCAGTGCTGTGTCCATACATTTTTGAGATACCATTGTAGCTTCCTCATATGCAGTTTGGCATTGGGAAGCACCAGAATACAAGATGCCATGAACCCCAAGGCTTGAAGGACTGTCCTTGCAGTCAGCCTGGACTGATGAGACAATTGATGGAAGTAAAGAGAAAGATTCTTTTGTTTGTCCGGGGTCAAAAAGGCCATCTGGGATGCTGTATTCAGTCTCACACCCAGAAAGCACATGTTCTGAGAGGGTACTAGACTGGACTTTATTTCGTTCACAGAATACCCCAGGCATCTTAGCACTGCTATCACATACTGTAAATGATGAAGAAGTTCGTCCTTTCCTTGGGCCAGAATCAGGCAATCGTCCAAATAAGGATAGATCTGTATTCCTCTTAGCCTGAAGAAAGCTATCACTGGAGCCAGAACCTTCGTGAACACTCTGGGCGCAGTAGATAAGCCAAAGGGCAATGCAGAGAACTGATAATGAGAAGTCCCAGCCAAAACGCAGATACTTTCTGCAACTGAGCCTGATAGGAACATGAAGGTAAGCCTCCTTGAGATCCAGAGTCACCATCCAGTGATCTTTGCCCAGCAGAGGTAAAAGCTGTTGTAACGTCAACATTTTGAACTTGGGAATGTCCAGATATGTGTTGAGGATAGATAAATCCAAGATTGGTCTCCACGTGTTCCCTTTCTTTGGTACTAGGAACAGGCGAGAATAAAATCCTAGGCCCACTTCTGGCAGAGGGACCGGTTGTATGGCCCTTATTTGAAGTAGCAGAGAAATTTGTTTGTGAGCCTCTAGTCTTTGCTGAGGAGGAACGTCCGGCATGCCTTTGAAAGGAGGCAAGGTATGGAAATAAAACTTGTAACCTTGGTGTATGATATCCAATACCCATTTGTCTTGGGTAATTAAATTCCAATTTGAAGAGTGCCAACCTTCCTCCCAAAGGAGCTGCCAGGCAAGAAGGATCTGGCAGCTGAAAAGGTAGGTCATTGGGCCTGTTTACGAAAGGACTGGCCCCTGCCCTCACCCGAAGATTGTGCAGGTGAACTCCCTGTTCTAGGTCTAAAAGAACTCCCTAGACTGAGAATCATAAGAAGGATACGTCCACCCCTTAGCAGGCCAATTCCTACTAAACTTTGGAGGCTGTACTTGCAAAAAATCTTTAACAGCCTGCATGGACTTAGCCTTGTCTTCCATTTTCTTCAAGACTGACTCCACAGGTGAACCAAACACCACATCAGACTGTAAAGGAGCATCCAAAATCCTTGTCTTAACATGGTCAGATAAATTCTGATCCCTCAGCCATGCGTGCCTGCGAAGAACTGAACCAGTGGCAGCCACCCTAGACGAGGCCTGTACAGCATCAAAACCACATTGTAAAGAATGCTTACCCACCTGCTCTGAGACATGCACCAAATCTTGTAATTCTTTACACTCAATGCCTTCCGCCAGAGCATCCACCTTAGACTTCAATTGAGAAAGAAGATAGTTTTGATATTTCAACATATGAAACTGGCAATTCAAAGCCCTCAAAGCTAGGGTAGAAGATGTATAGACTTTCTTTCCCCATCTATCCAAAGCTCTGGCCTCCTTATCTGGAGGAACCGGATTTTTTACAACAGAGGCCTTGACACCCTTAGGTCCCTGACTGACAGTTTCTGGGTCCGCCCTAGGACTCTTATAAAGATATTTATGAGCCTCAGGCACCCTGTAATACCTATCCGGTTTAACAGGAGCAGGAGGCAGAGAATCAGGATTAAGTGAAGCCTCTGCAAACACATCTTCCACAACATCCAGAACAGGAGGTATAGCCAAGGGCCTATGCTGGGGTAAAAGCAAAAATTCCCTAAGCCTTTTCCTGGAATCAGAGAAGTCCTGACCTTCCCACTTAAAATGCTCCCTCATGGAATGAAGAGTCTCTGAAAAAGAAAAATCCTCTGGAGGAGAAGCAGAAGGAGTCGAATCATCTGCATCAGAATCAGAATAAGGAGAGTACTCCTGCAAGTCTTCAGCCGAAGACTCAGAAACATCCGAAGCCTGCTCAAAACTCCCCAACTCTGGCTCCACCCTAGGCCTCTTATCAGGTGGGGGCAAAGAACCTCTAATCAGAGTAATCAAATCTTCTGCCATTTTAAGCATGTGCTTCATGGGCACAGACCCTGCTGCACTAGGAGTGACACCAACAGAAGCTAAACCTGGCCTGCCTCTGGGAGAAGCCTTGGAAACAGAAGGAGAGGGCCTAACCACCCTAGGAAGGGAGGGGAGTACAGTAACTTGGGAAGCCCCTTCAGCCTGACCTGCCTCCTGAGAGGCCACATCCTGCAATATCAAAGTCTCCCCCTGGGACTCCAGAGAAGCCTCCGTCGGAACCACCGGTTCCACTGACGCCTCTAAAGAACCGGCGTCCGGAACGGACGACTCTTCTTGCCTGGGTTTAACTGCTTTGTCTTGCGCTTCGAAGAAGCGGGCGCCGGAGAATCCGACGGCATATTATAATTGCACCGCTTCCCGAAGACCAGCCTAGCACAATCTAACCTTTGCTTAATAGTGCGCTTATTGAACCTAGCACAAAAGCGACACCCAACAACGTCGTGCTCAGGCCCCAAACAAGGAATTCACAAAGAATGATAATCCCTATGCGGTATCTGTTTCCCACAAGAAATACAGTTATTCACTTTTTCTGACATCCGGTAAAACACTGAGGCAAGAAAACCAAAATATTCTAACGGGTACTTAGCCAACTTTGATTCGGTCTGAAACTCCGAACTCGAAAAATTTCAGAACGCCGAACGGCACTTGCAACGCTGCTTCTGCATCGGACCATGCGGCAAAAAAGACTGAGGATATGACGTCGGTCATGCGCTTTTGTACCCTGACGTCCTGATGTCAGTTTTAAGCGCCTTGACCGACGTCAGCCTTATACTTTGGTATTCGGGCCGAACGAGGACAGCGGACTACCCATATGTAAGGACTGCAGCAATGTGAGATGAAGAACATCAGAAGGTGTATCACAGTGTGAGGAAACACAGAGCGGGATGTCCCAGATCCAAGAGAAACCCAATGTTAGCTGACTGCTCCAGATCTGAAGCAAAGGGATCCACAACAAGCCCAGTTTCTCCAGTTAATCTGCTACTGTAGGATCCTAAAAACTTTGATCAGAGAAGAGACTCATCAGCTTAAAGGCTTCACATCCGAAGGCTCCAGATCTGAAAACAAAAAAAAAGGAACAGCTCAGCTGCCTCTGGGAGACCTGCCATACATCAGATGAGAGATCCTTGGAGGCAAACAAGGAAACATTAGCTCCAAAGCTCCACATCCATAGACACCGGAAAGGAGAACACCCCAACGATGTTGTTGCGTCTTTCGGCATTTCCCGGTTAGGGTTCGCCACAATGGAACTCCGGTCCGCTAATGATTGGCAGTAGATTTTTATGTGCAGAGTTGCTGGCCCTGACGCACAACTTCAACGAAGGTACGCCCATTCACGCATGTCTCCACACAGAAGATGCTCTAGCTGAGAATCAACAGGACAACGTCTTACTGTGAAGCGACAATGATACCACAGCATCACCACCCGCAGTACAGAACACCCCAACGATATCTGACATAAACCATAATTGCCAATGATTTGCTTGAAAACTATTTTATGTGTGGTGTCCAATATATAGCATCTAAAACTCAGATATATGGATCCGAACTCTTACGATCCGTAGTGGTCAGCAGATAAGTACCAAAAGACATCATGAGGCCGAATCTTTCAGATCTAAAGCTTTGGGATCTGAAGGAGGCCCTAGGAACTTCAGATCCAAGACCATGGATCAGAGTTCCTCTTTGTGTAGGTCCGTTTCTATACAATGGAGAGAAAAGTCCAGACAGAAACTAGTAAGAATCTTAGCTTAGGAGCCACATCCCCCCCCTTTTTTTTTTTTGCTTTTGGAGAAACCAGAAGGAGGAACACAATAGCGCACAAAACAGGAACAGTTCAAGGCCAGCAATCCCTGAAACCAAGGAGACCCAGTCAAGTAAAGACTATACAAACCCCAAAAAACCTACAACGTAACTATACATCACCAACATAGTACTTCTAGGTGGTGCTGACTGCTTTAGAGAGAGAAAATAAGAAAAAGGATTTAACTATATTCTGATGTTGTACACGGTTTGTGTAAAAAATTTTTTTACACAGTCACATAATTACCATCCTCCACACACTGCATATGTACAATGCATGAAAAGGAAAAAGAAAATACATGTAAAGGTTGGTTTACTTTTTTTTTACAACTGTTACTTCTGTCCATGTCACAGAGTTTTATGTGAAGTTAAAAGTGTTGGGGGTGGATGTCACTGTACTAAATGTCAGTATATATCATAAATACCTCAAGACTTAAGACCACTGTAAACTCAAAACAAAATATATTGTACATGCACAGCAAATACTATTTGTTAAACGTCTGGTTATAAAAGGTATTTGTGAATGCAACAGTAGTAATCATCTGGCACCTATGAGTAAGTGAAAAATTCCCCTTCACGCAGGTAGAAAAAAAATCAGTAAAATGATATTATACAGATGTGTGTATTATATATACACAAACACATTTCATGAGTTAAAGGATTATAAGCATGATATGTACACCCAAGACATATGCTACAGAGACGCACCATCTTCCACAATGTGGAGGGCTAGAACAGGCTCAAGCCCTCACTACTGAAGGATAAGCTTGCCACATACAGGGACTGGTGCATTACTTCTGTGATGGCCCCAACTCTAGGACGGTATGACTACAGCTTGATCTCTGCTTGTCCAGCTTCTGGGAGACACCCGAAACGGTCTTCAGGACCCTCTTCCTAACCCCAATATACATGGAATTTTCAGCTGTTTGGCATTCAACTGGCACTGTGCATGATGACAGTCAACAACTGTGGATGGCCAGGCTGAAACAGTAGATGTTCAAATGATCACTGCTGCAGTAGCCTTAGCTGCATGGGGTTGTATCCTGCCAAAGATAAAACAGCCAGTCTGCTTCCAGTGCTTCAGGGCACCTTCCACGTGCCCAAACTATGGGGCAGCTCAAACAGAACTGACTAAAAGACAAGTTTGGGCACAAAGCCCTTTCACAGCTTTCCTACCAGAGACAGAGAGCCCTGAATGGACAATATTAGGAACAAAAAATGCCCCACCCCGGCATAAAAAAATCACAGGCAGGATCAATTGTTGGAAGCACACACAAAAATCACACCAAAAAATCAAGGGGGATGGAGAGAGTGGCTAATACAGAAGGAATCATTCTAACAACTATTGTTATGGTAAATATTACTTAAACTACTATACTATGTTCATCATATTGATCACTGCTGCAGTAGCCTTAGCTGTATGGGTGGATTACTTTAGCTTACTACATTTGGGAGGTGGAAGGCGAAGAGTCCAGGTGCCCGTGGAGAACAACCCTAGCAAACCTTATTCTACACCTCCAGAAGAAATCAAGCTTACAGTGCTTTGTAAAGTAATGTACAGAGGACCAAGTAGCACCTCCTACAGTACTTCTAGGATCCAACCTTTTCCAAAAAACCATAGATAAAGCCATGGCTCTGATAGACTGGGCCTTGACCATGTCTAGAACAGTTTTCATATGGTTAGTTTAACAAAACGTAATAGTCTATTTTGACACAGGTTGTCCCTTCTTACCTTCACAATAAATGAACAATTGATGCAAAGATTGTAAAGATTTAGTTCTGTCAAGATAGTGCCAAATTTGTAGGTTGACATCTAAGGAATGGCGTATTCTCTCCCTCTCTCTCGTTTTTAGTTTGAGGAAAGAAAAAGGGGAGATGGACAGTTTGGCTTAAAGTAAACTCAGATACCACTTCATGCATAAAAGAGTGATTAGTTCAGTTCTCAAAGAAATCCTGTTCCTGTGGAAAATGAGATAGGCTAACGCACCATAAGAATTTACAACTCTGATAACCTTCTTGCAGAGGTCACAGCAATCACTAAAACTGTTTTCTATGTTAAGAACCCAAAGTCAGTCAGATTAGTTGGTTCAGATGGAACAAGTGTTAGCTTCTCCAGCACAAAATAAGATTCCAAGGAGAGGCATTTCACTCATAACCCCTTTCAAGAAAATGTTGACATTAGACTGCACTGAAAGAGGAGAATCCATGGGCAGGCATACTGAAACGAACAATAAATGGACCTTGACATAGGAATTAGAAAGGACATAGGATATTAACTCACACAAATATTGTAGAGCCAGAGAACAACCAGCTCTTAATGAATACTGGTCATGTTGTTGGTACCAACTAGAAAACCTTTTCCATTTATTAATTTAAAATTTTCTAGTAGCAAGCTTTCTTGCCTCCATTAGTACCTGCTGTGCATACTCAATAAACAGGTCCCCAAATGGATTTAAGACCCTATCATCCAGGTAGTCAGTTGGAGTTGACTAATATCAGGCTGGCCCAAACAGCCCTGCTCTTGTGTGTACATATCCAGTCTGTGAGGAAGCTTGTGGTAACTGTCCCTGCCCATTTCAAAAAGAAGGAAGAACCATGGTTGCCTGCGTCACCACAATAATCTTGGGGAATTCCTTCAGAGTCTTCAGAAGTACCGGTGATATCAGTGGAAAGGGTAGAAACACAAACAAGAACATTCCTTTCCAAGGAAAAGTAAAGGCATCAGTCTTCCAATCCTGCTTAGACAGAGCCCTGGAACAGAATCTTGCCAGTTAATTTTTACAGACAGGTCTACTTGAACTCTCCGCAGCAGATCACATCTTGGAAGAGCCCCCCCCCATCTAGTTTCTATTTATGAGTATGCACTGATCCTGCTTGGCTTGTTTATTTTAAATTTGTTAACCAGGTTAGTTCAGCTGAGCATTAGCTCATTTTCAGTGGAGACCAGAGGAGAAAAGCTCCGCAATCAATATTAACATTTTACATAAAGTCAGCAAGAAAATGGCATTGACAGCTAAAACAATTAGAGAAATAACATTTTACAAAAAAATTTTACAGAAAACAGTTAGGTAAAATTTTAGAGATCAAACTGCAAAAAGTATTTACAACAAATCATACAGAAAAGCAGTAGAGTACAATGTCTATTTTTACAACAAAAACTTGGGTACAATGTCAATGTAGGGAAAACAGAGTTCATTATTTCAAAGTAGTTATATACAGTAAAGGGACAGCTGGAGTAGTAAGGTAATGCAGAGTTAAGCAATGAGACAGAGAGGTAGATGGATAAAGACAGACAGTGGATCACTTTCTCCCACACCTATCAATAAAAATGCCCCATCCTTATCAGAAACAGTAAGACTGAAATTAACTAAATGCTTAGCAGCAGTGGGATCAATTAAAGCTATAGCTGCTAGGTCAAGTTTGGGATTAGTGTGTAAAAGAAAGCTTTATACATACTATCTGCTTTCTTAGGGGCAGCTGTCTATCAGTAAAAATTGCAGGCATTAAGACACACACACATCCTCTAAAGCAGACAATACAGGAGGAATGGGTGTGGTTCTGGAAATTCCTTGAGTAACAGCTCATAAGTATTTTCTGAGGGACTAAGTGTTCTCCCACCAAAAACACTGGCACATTCCTGCAACAGTCTCGCAGAATGAGAACCCCCACCCCCACAAGAAGAATCAAACCAAGTTCTCCTTGGAGTCCAAATCAGAAATACGAGGAGAAAACCCCAGTCCATCTACATGTTCAGATTCAGCATCTTGAATCTGTTCAGGAAAAGAACTATCCCTCTTTCTTTTACTAGAAACTACTTTATAAGAAGGATCAATAACCTGAACAAAACTCAGGGCCAGACCAAGTAAAGTACTCCTAAGGAACTTTGAGGAGTACTACTTACATGTTTAGTTTTTAGTTTCTTTTTGACTGAAAAATGAGGCCAACAGTGTTATTAACTGCAACAGCAGTCTAATAAAACAAGGAAGCCTTCCCTATTCTCTCTCCCAGGACCGACAGGTGGCTATCCCCTGCCCACTGAGGGGACCCCAAAAGCAATAGAGGATGTGGCTAACCTCCAGTCCAGAGGGATAAGGGGTAAAAGAGGAGAGGTTTACAGTACAAGGAAGTGGCCACAGCAGAGTCGGCCACCTGTGATGGAGGCAAACTGCTAGCCTGCTGTGGCGGCAAAGGTTGTTTGCATAACTTTTTCTTTTTGTCACTAGAAGAACTGACCATGGGACCGGCAGCTTGTTCCATGGTCAAGAATTTTTTTTTTGTTTGTTTTTTAGTAAAGTGGAAAGGGAGGAAGGAGGAGCAGAAGACTATTCAAGGCTAAGAAACTAAGTGGGTTGGCCTTCTCAAATGTTCCCTCTGTATTAGGTAGAATGAGCCAATGACACTAGACTGGGAGGAGTGTCCCAGATCAAAATGTACAGTAGGGGCAGGCAACTGCAAAGCTACCAAGTATAAGAACAGGATACCAATAGAGAAGGAGGGTGGGAAACTAAACCAGTTATATGATGCACTTCTTGGCAGGAAATCAGAACAAAAACTAGCTAGAAAATATTTACAAACAATGTGACAGTAAAAGCCTTATTTATCAAACCCCGTGGTGCAGAAAATTTTAGTAAATCGTGCAGATTAGTTTATAGCTATAAAATACCATACATCACAGACAAGGTTTTTAAGTCTTTAGAATAGGTAATTCTCGTGCAGTTTGTTTTCTGGATATGCAGGAGGTCCAAAGTGGTGTCCGCCAATACCCTGTATGCCAGGCATAGATCTCTCCTCAACAGCCAGTAACATACAGAATACAGGGATCAGGCTTTGAGGCAGTCTGCAGTTGCATATGCCCAGTATTCCTTTAGTGAGGAACCTCCATGGATGTTCCAACTGCTGGATATGCATGGTTAGGTAAATACCAAAGAGTGCATTGTACTCAATGATAGGTTTAAAATAGAAGTTATGTTCTTACCATAACGTTCCATGTTAGTTGTCTTCTTCTCGCCTTCTTCTTGCTGGATGGGTTCGGAGCCGACCTCGGCCCGACTGCCACTCTAAAGCTCGAGAGTTGGTTCCACCGGCTCGAGGCTCCCCTTATATCCCACAATGCTAGGCGAGAGTTACCTCAGATCTCGTTTGTAAGCTAACCCCAGCTTATGATAGTAACAGTATATAACAGAATAACTATAAACAGAGTCCACCTCTAACAACAGGGAGAAGAAGGGTGACCTACATCCTGAAACAAGAAATATGCATAATAGCATATAGCTAAGAAAGAGGTGGTAGAAAGAGAGGTCACGATCACAACTCCTCTACGTCTGTCCAGGCCAGGGGGAAGGAGGGTGGGACGCAAGAAGAAGGCGAGAAGAAGACAACTAACATGGAACGTTATGGTAAGAACATAACTTCTATATGTTGTTGTCTATCTCGCCTTCATTCTTGCTGGATGGGACCGCGTCCCTAGCACCTTGTCCCGGGTGGCCTAACGGAACAGACTCCTGAGAACAGTGGAACCAAAATTAGCTCTATGCCTAGAAGCTAAATCCAACTTATAATGGGAAATAAAAGTGTGAGGAGTAGCCCAAGTAGCCGCTGCACAAATGGTGTCAATAGGCAGTCTGTCTTGGAAGGCTAGAGAAGTAGCCAAAGCTCTGGTGGAATGTGCTTTAGGCTTATTAGGCAGTTTTTGGTGTCTAATCTCATAAACAAGGGTAATCAGAGATGTTAGCCATCTGGATAAAGATACCTTTGAAACTGGAAGTCCCTTTCTGCTTTCTGCATAGGAGACAAACAGCTGATCAGATTTTCTGAATTGTTTCGTCCTGTCCAAGTAGTATCTTAATTGACGATGAACATCCAGACAGTGTAATTTTTGTTCAGACCTATTTGAATACTCCGGGAAAAAGACAGGGAGGTCAATGCACTGGTTTAGATTTGATGTTGAAACCACCTTAGGCAAAAAGGACGGGTTAGTTCGTAAGGAAACTCTGTCCTTATGGAACACAAGGTAAGGAGAACGACAACTGAGTGCTTGAAGTTCTGAAATTCTTCTAGCTGATGTGATAGCCACCAGAAAGAGAGTTTTCCAAGATAATAACTTTAAGGAACATGAAGCTGCAGGTTCGAAAGGGGAAAGAATCAAAGAAGCAAGAACTAAATTTAGGTCCCAAGGAGAAGGAGGATTTCTTACAGGAGGTCTGAGAAGAAAAACTCCTTTCAAAAAGGCTTTGCAGAGTTTGTGGGACATTAGGGCGGATTCAGAAATACCCACATGGAAATTAGAAATAGCTGCCAATTGAACCTTAAGAGTAGATGGAGATGAACCTGCATGGAAGAGTTCAGCAAGAAAATCAAGGACTAGTTGGATGGAAGCGGTGAAAGGATCTATGTCCTTTCCTTGTGCCCAATATGAAAAGCGTTTCCACTTACTCAAATAAATCTTTCAGTGGAAGATTTATGGGAAGCTATCAAAATATCTCTAACAGAGTGAGATAATTGAGGAAGCCTGGCTACGGTTGGAAGTGGAGGAACCAAGCAGTGAGGTTCAGAGAGGGAGGGAGCGATGAAACTGACCCGACTGATGGATCAAAAGATCTGGAACTAGGTCCAGATTCCACGGTCGCCCAAAAGAAATCGATGCAGAAAGGGGAACCACACTTGTCGAGGCGAGTAAGGAGCAATGAGGATCAATGAGGCCTGCTGAGGGATAGGCTTCTGTAGTACTTGAGGGAGCAGTGGGAAAGGAGGAAATGCATACAGAAGTCCCGGGCCAAACTTGGACTAGCGTCCCTGCTGGGTTGGCCTGGTAAAGGGAATAGAGTGAAGTATTCTCTGCACTTGCTGTTTTGGGGAGTAGCAAAAGATCGCAGCAAGGCTGACCCCACTTGAGAAAAATCTCTCTCACTACAGAGTCTTTCAGAGACCACTCGTGAGGCATGAGAATAGCTCTGCTCAACTTGTCCGCAATGTGATTGGACTTCCCGGGATGTGCGTTGCTATCAGAAAACGCTGAGAAGAAATCGCCCACTGCCACAGTCTGAGTGCTTCTCGACACAGGGGTATGATCTGGTTCCGCCTTGTTTGTTGATGTACCACACTACAGACATATTGTCTGTCTGGATTGCAATCGTTCCCAAGGGAAGAGAGTGTTGAAGGGCTTGCAACGCTAAAAGCACTGCTCTCATCTCCAGAACATTTATGTGCAAGTGGCATTCGTTTGGTTGCCATGTGCCCTGGACTGTCCTGCCCTGATAATGCCCCCCCCACCCGATCAGGGAGGCATCCGTTGTCAGAGTAGCAACCGGAGGAGGTGGAACAAATGGTCTCCCCAACAGGAGCTGGGGGGAAGACATCCACCACATGAGATGCTTTTTGCACGCTTGCGTGATCATAATGGTGTGAGACATTGGAAGTTCCTGGTATGACCATTGAGAAAAGAGCATCCACTGAAGGATCCGCATGTGGTATCTGGCCAATAGAAGGAGGGGTATGGCCGCTGCCATGATTCCCAACACCTTTAGAACTAACCTGGCTTTGGGTCTGTTGTTGTTGAGAAGTAGTGATACCAATTTTTGAATGTCTGATATCCTTTGGTTCGTTAGTGTTGCAGACATGTTTACAGTATCTAAATTTGCGCCTATGTAGGTAATAGTACGACAAGGCGACAAAACAGACTTTTCGCAATTTACTGAGATACCCAGTTTTTGACAGACGCGAAAAGTGTAATCTCTGGCCATCAGAAGGAGATGCTTGGTGGGAGCTGTGAGGAGCCAGTCGTCCAAATATGGAAACACCTGGAATCCTTGTCGTCTCAGGTGAGAAGCTACCACTGCCATGCATTTGGTAAACACCGGGGCAGTGGTGAGACCAAAGGGCAGGGCCCTGAATTGAAAATGACTGGTTCCCAGCCTGAAGCGGAGGAATCTTCTGGAGCGCCTGTTCATTTTTATGTGATAGTACGCGTCCTGAAGGTCTATAGAGCACATCCAGTTTCCTTTTCCCAATAGGGGAAGAATGGATTGCAGCGTGACCATCCGAAATCTTGTTTTCTTGACCGATCTGTTCAAGATACTGAGATCCAAAATTGGTCTCCAGTCCCCTGTTTTCTTTGGAACTAAAAAGAACCTTGAGTAGATTCCGGATCCTAGCTGGTCTGCTGGCACTGGCTGAATAGCTCTTTTTGCAAGCAGTTTTGAAATTTCCAAAGCTGCTACATCCCTTTGAGTGGGTGGAACATCCGGAAGGGATTTTTTTGACTGATTTGGAAAACGAAGAAAGGGAATAGAATAACCTTCGGAAATGATGGACTGTACCCATTTGTCTTGTGTCAAGGATAGCCAGGCTTCTGGGTACAGTGACAATCTTCCCCCGACTGCCTCCGAAGATGGGCAGTCGGGCAACACCTCAGGGATGCTGAAAGGGCTTATCGGAGGACGTTTCTCGATTGCCCTGGTTCTGCGGACCCCCTCTGCCTCTAGGGCGACGTCTACCATTGTTGTTCCCCCCTCTGCCTCTGGTGGGGAACCGACTCTGTCCGTCAGGCGAAGTCCCTTGAGATTGTTTACGGAACCACATCTTTCCCCTGTTCTGGCCTTTGGGGTAAGGCCTAGAAAGAGTAGAAAACGGACTCCGGCGGCAGAAAGGGTCTTGCCATCAGTCTCGCACCTAGTCAGGGTTTCTTTCACTTGTGGACCAAAAGAGATGATCCATCAAAAGGGAGTTCGTGAAAGACGCCTTGAAAGGTTCCGCAAAATTGCATAGCCGCATCCAGGCGTGCCTACGTAAGGCTACCCTGTTCCTCGGCTCTGCTCGCTCCATCGGCCGCATAAGAAAGGAGGCGCATGGAGGAGTTGGAAATAGAATTAAGGATAGCCAGCTGCGTGTTCATTTTCTCTTGGAAACCCGCAGCTGTAGGGTCCTTCAGCATTTCACTCGCTTCTTTGATCAAGTCCCTTTGAAGACGAGTGAAATGGCACAGGTAATTCAGCGAACGATAGTAAATGTCGCTGAGGAGAACATCCGCTTCCGCACCTATCCATGGACCTAGATTCCTTGTTAGGTGGATGGACAGGCACTGAAGGATCAGCCAGTTCCTTCTTTGTGGCGGCAGCTACCACCATAGCATCCACAGAGACTCCTTTTGATAAAAATTCCTTGTCTGATGGAGCTGTGATGAATTTGGAGGGTCTCCTGGGAGTGGGGTCCACTGAATCAGGAGCCGTCCATGCCTTTTTAGCAACCACCTGCATGAGGGGATCCACCCAGGAGGTGGAAGGACGAGAGCCAAACGCCTCAAGATACACAGATTCGTCCTCCGAAGGGTTGAGGGCTGGCCAATTTCCCCTCTGTTTAAGGATCTCCAGAATGTCTGCAAATGAGACATCTTCAGAAGGGGAACGGGGAACCCTCAGAATCATCCAGATCTGTGTCCGACGTGATAGACTCAGGTGAGTCAATGTGCTTCCTCTTGCACTTCCTCTTCCGAGGGGGCTCTTCTGCCAAATCAGGAGAGGCCTCGGAAGAGGATGAAATTCCCAAAGGGAGCTCCTGAGGAGTTGGCTCTCTGCGGTCCGGGATGAGGGAGTGAGTCGACTTACCCTGAGGCAGCATAGAGGGAGGGGCTGACGGAGCCGACTGTGGAGTAGAGCCAGGCTCTAACACACTCCGTATGACCTCGAAGCACCCCGTCAGGCAGAGCCAGAGGTCCCCGCCCGAGGAGCTAAGGACCCCCTCGGCACCGACAGTGATGGCTCGAGGCGATGTCGGAGCCGAACTCACCAGCGCCGAAGCACCGAGAGGGAGAGGGGTCGGACAAGGGTCCGATGCCACTCACCCCTCGAGCCGACGAGGGAAGTCCGCGCCGAGATTCCTCCATGGAAGAAAACGGAGCCGACGACGGAGCCGAAGACAATTGTCTCGGCTCCGAGGTGACCACAGTCTCGGTTCCGACACGACCCGGCTCCGAACTCAAGAGAGTCGAAGGAGGAAGGAGTTGATGGACCGGGACAGGCACCGACTGATGAGTCGGGCTCTGAAGCATCTGGGCTAGTGCCTCGGACTTGAGTAGTCGACTCACCACCCTCTGAAGGTCATGATCGGACAGCCTCGATGACCTAGAGGAATGAGACCTTTGGCTCCGTTCAGACAGCAGGGGAGATCCTGGAGCCGAATGAACGGAGCCAAGAGAAGGTGACCTAGACCTCTTCCTGGTTGTCGGCTCCGAAGATCTTGTCGGAGCCGACACGGGTACCTCTATAACCTCGGCTCCGGCTGGAGCCGAGGAAGCCACAGAAACTGTGGACTGAGTCTTATCGGCTCCAGCCGGAGCCGATAAAGGCAAAGGTTGAACAACCTGAGGTCTCGGCTCAGAAGCCGGAGCCGAAGACCTCGATGCCTTGGAGGGCTTCCCTGTTGAGACAGACAGGGAATCCTCAGGCTTCAACAAGCCTCTCAATATGAGCTTGTTTTTTCTTTCCTGCAGGACCCTGGGGCTGAAGCCATGGCAGACAGCACAGGAGTCCTGCAGGTGCAAAGGCCCCAGACAATAGACACAAGAAGTGTGAGCGTCTGTCAGAGACATTTTCTGACAGCACGCATCACACTTCTTGAATCCGGAGACCTTTGCTTCTTTGGACATAGCCTAACTGGTGAACACAAACACACACTCAAACACACCAGTTATACCCTGTCAGAATAACAAACTTTAGTAAAAAATACTAAAAAATAAGTACAATAAACAGTAGTACACTACACAAACACTCCCTAGGGAAGGGAAGGCCTAAGGCCCAAGGGAAGAATTAAAAGTTCTTTTAACAAGAAACGGGAAAAATTAGGTTCGGGGATAAAGTTCAATGAACTACACTAATTTAAGAATAATTAAACTAAAAAAAGGGGTAAAAAGAGTAACTTTTTATAGAAAAAGCTAAAACTCACCAGGAACCGGTAGAAAACCAACCTCGAAGCTGTAGCGGCAAACGAGATCTGAGGTAACTCTCGCCTAGCATTGTGGGATATAAGGGGAGCCTCGAGCCGGTGGAACCAACTCTCGAGCTTTAGAGTGGCCGAGTCGGAGCCGAGGTCGGCTCCGAACCCATCCAGCAAGAATGAAGGCGAGATAGACAACTTAACATATACTGAATATAGTGGAACAATGACTTTCTTGGACCTAGATACTATACCTTTGTTTATAAGTTGTGCAACACAGAATCATTTCCTTAATACTGTACACAAGTGATGGTCAAAGGCTAGATTACTATGTGTTCCCAAGTCCCTGACTACTGTGTCAACTCTAAGGGGTGTGTTGTCAATATGATAGTTACCAGGGGTGGAAGACTTCCTGAAGGATACCATTATGCATTTCTTGGCATTTAGTTTTAGTCCATGGCTCTAACACTAGTTGTTTACCTCAGTCAGCCCTTACTGGAGAACATTTGTGCCAGTGTGGGATTTTATGACAGCTCCTAATTTGGTCAGCCAGAGACCATTAACACTGTCCTTAACTTCAGAGAAGTAAATGCCAAAAACGAGCAGTCCAAGGACATCCCTGAGGAACTCCACTCATGACTAGCCTCTTTGTGGTGGTGAACTCCCTAATTCTAACATCCTGGGTCCCATCTGCGAGCCAGTTAGCTATCCACCAGGTGACATACTGGTTTGTGCCCAACCTCTTGAGTTTGTCAACAATGCCCAAGTGGAATTTTGTGTCAAATGCCTTGGCCAGGTCAAGGTAGGCAGTATGAACTACTGCATTCATCCACTGCTTTGGTGATCTTGTCAAAGAAGTCCATCAGGTTGAGTAGGCATGATCTGCCCTTGATGAAACCAAATTGGGTTGGGTCCAGTGTCTGGAGGTTTACTCTATTATTATTGATCATTTCCATGATAATTCTTTCCATGGCTTTTTATACAAGAACTAGTGAGATTTATAGGTTTGTAGTTTCCAGGGTCTGTACATAGCCCAGAGGGATGACTGTTGCAGTTCTCCATTCATGAGGCACAAAGCCTGTTTGGAGGCTACAAGTAAATAGCAATTCCAGAGGGCCTGATGGGTCATGTTTTATGCTATTTAGATGGCATCTTGGGATACTGTCTGGGCCCACTGATGCAGTGTTCTTGGCCTTAGAGACAAGTGCATCAAGGACCTGCTCCCTAGTGATAGCAGGGGGGAGTTATATTTGATACCATTTCCTAAGAGAAGATTGATGGGAAGAGAGGGCTAAAGTTGGAGCTGAGTTTGTCTGCCAGTATATTTGCTATATCTTCTGGCTCAGTAAAGGTGGTTCCACTTACAATAAGCTCTGCAAAGAATTGTGTACTGCCTTTGAGGTTGAGAACATAGCTAAATAATGCCTTGTGGCTGTCCTTGGCTTGAGAGGCTAAATTTATCTCAAAATTGACTTTGGTAGACTTTACCTGCCCTCCTAGTGGTTTGTTCAGTTTGATGAGAATACTTTTATACTGCTGGGTGCTGCACCTCTTAATTTTTACAACAATGTTCTTCCTTTTGTTATGCAGACTACTGATTTTGTGATTCCACCAGAGTGGCTTGTTTTTCAAGTTAGTTCTGTAGTTCTTCTTGATGGGTGCAGCTGCCTCTATACAGCTACTAACAAGTTTGCATAGGGTTTCTGTGAACAGTTATTCACAGGCAGCAGTGTTCTCAGGGTTTATGGGGGCTTACAATTTTACCAGGTTACCACTTAATAGCGAGAAGTTAACCTTAGAGTAGTTCCTGAATACTCCATGGTTACCTGGGGGTCCGGGTTTTATTTTTATTTAAAAAGCAGACCATTTTGTGGTCTAACCATGCCAGGGAAGATATTACACTAGGGGGCGTGCAGCACTCTCCCCCATATTAGTGAGGACCAGATTCAGTATGGCTGCACCCCTGGTTGGTGTATTGACAATCTGGTCCAGAAAGTTTGCGTTCACAAAATCCAGGAATCTCTGTGCCTGTACATCTGGTGCTGTATAGGATTCCCAGTTAATTGTGGGGTAAATAAAGTCGCCCATGAATATGGTATTTGGGTAGGATGGCGAGTGTTTCCAATAAGTTTAACTATATGGTACGGGTTTCCTGTATCAGCCAGAGGGAGCTACTGCTTACAAACTTGTAATGCTGGTAAAAGAATGCACAGACGTCGAGGTAGCTGCCTCAAGAAGAGAGTTGGTATCTAAATGCTTGAAAAAAGCACCAGAAGCCACAGCTCTAGGAGAATGAGGCTTTACAGAAGGAATGCTCTTACCATGAAAATAACAAAGAAAAAGTAAGTCTTTGAGAGTCAAGAAGTAGTAGTTTGCTTGGATACAGCCAATCCTAGAGACGGAGGATTAAAAGAAACAACTAATCAGATTTTCTAATAGAGTTAGTCTTATCCAAATGAAACCTGAATTGCCTATTGCACATCCAAAGTATGCAGCACCTGCTCACTGGCAGACTGCGGAGAGGGGGGAAAAGTAAGACTAATTAAGTGACAACACATTAACCACCTTAGGCATAGAAGAATTAGTACACAGGGAAACCATGTCCTTATAAAACACCAAAAAAGGAAGACAAGACATAAGGGCTTGAAGCTCAGAGACTCATCTTGCACAAGTGAGGGCCAACAAAAGAACAGTCTTCCAAGAGCAATGTTGCAAGGAAGCTGAAGCTGCAGGCTCAAAAGCATATTGAGTTAACTTCTCCAAACCAAATTTAAGCTCCCAGGGAGAAGGAGCAGGCTTCCTGGAGACTAATATGAAGGACATCTTTAAGACATTGTTTAATTTCAAACCTAGAAGCTAAAGGCAGACAAGCAGAGATAGCTGATAAGTGGGCCTTAACAGAATAGGGCAAACCAGCATTGAGCAATTCACACAAATAAAAATGAACCAAAGGAACATCCACAGTAAGTGGAGCCAGTTTATGAGAGACAAACAGAAAACCTCTTCCATTTGGAGAAGTCGGATTTTCTAGTATTGGGTTTCCTGGCCTCCTGCAGAACCCCAAGCACGTCCTCAGAAAAAAAGGTGTCTATGTGGAATCAAAATCCTATCAACCACAGTGACAGCTGAAGAGTGGACAGGTGGGGATGGATGAGAGATGCCCTGTCATGTGCAAGTAGGGCCACCCTGTGAAGTAACTTGTGATGATTGCCCTTGGCTAAATGCAGAAAAGGGAGCCAATGCTGTCTCGTGCAATCACCAAAAAGATTTTGGGAGTGTCCTGTTGAATTTAACAGAAATTTTGGAATGAGGGAAAGGATGAGAATGCATAAAGAAACATCCCCTTCCAAGAAAAAGAGAGAGGGTAATCCACCTTCCACACCAGAGGACCTGGGATTCCAGCAAAAGAAAAACAAAACGTTGTCTGTTCAGAGGGAAGGCAAATAGAAATACTTGAGGAGCACTCCACTGGTGGACAAGGTCTAGAAACACATTCCTGTGAAGCAACCATTCATGGGACTGAATTAAAGACCTGCTTAGAGCGTCTACCACAATGTTTTGACCCAACGGAATGTAAACTGCCTGAAGAGTCACCTGATACTAGACAGCAAGAAACCATACCAGAAGTGCCAACTGGCAAAGAAGGTAAAATCTTGTTCCCCCGGTTTGTTTCTATACCACATCACTGTGGAACTGCCTGTGAATACCTTGTGTGGTCCTGGGGAGAAAAAGAGGATGAAAAGCCTGAACAGCTAGAAGAGCTCTCATCTCTGACACGGATGTGCTCCTTCTGTGGAAGAGGTGACCACACCCCCTGTACCATTAGGGAGCCAAAAATGCTCCCCGTCCCAAATCTGAAGCATCTGAACAGTTCTTGAGAAGGAAGAGGGAGATGAAATGGGAGCCCTGGATATAGCTGGATCCACCAGTGAAGTTTCCTCTTGAGACAAGGAAGAGGAGGAAGTACAAATTCTAGAAGATATGCATGTTGAAGCCAAAAGTACAGTTTTGTACCTACCATAAATGTAGATGTTCGAAGATCCACATTGCTGCAGTCCTTACACTTGGGTAGTCCGCTGTCCTCGGTCGGCCCGAATATCAAAGTATAAGGCTGACGTCGGTCAAGGCGCATTAGACTGACATCAGGACGTCAGGGTACAAATGCGCATGACCGACGTCATATCCTCAGTCTTTTCTTGCCCCAGATGTCAGAAGACCCTAACAAGAAAGGTCAAAACCCAAAGACAACAAAACCAACAACCAACCACCCTAGCACTAATAATATGTACAATATATACAATATACACAATATTTACAATCCAACCCACACAACCGCCTCTAACTACAGAGGGAAGGAGGGAGGGTAATTGGACTGCAGCAATGTGGATCTTGAACATCTACATTTATGGTAGGTACAAAACTGTACTATGTTCTTCATCTCACATTGCTGCAGTCCTTACACTTGGGTAGAATCCCAAAGCAGAGGTAAGGGAGGCTGGCACAACTATAAAGAAGCAGGAGCTGCCAAAATGCCCTGTAAAATAGCAGTGGCAAAACCAGCCCTAGATTTAGAGTAAAGTGGAAGGTGATAATGCTTAGAGAAAGTGTGCACAGAACTCCAAGTAGCTGCCTCCAAGATATCTTTAGTTGCCACCCCTTAAAAAGCTGTTGAAGTGGCAGTAGCCCTAGTGGAATGAGGCCTAATCCCAGCTGGAACCTCCTTGCCATGATGGGAATAACAGAAAGCAATGCAAAACCCAATCCACTTAGAAATAGTTTGTTTTGACACAGGCTTGCCCTGAGAACTCAAAGCAAAAGAAACAAATAACTGCTGAGACTGCCTGAACCCTTTAGTTCTGCTCAAATAATATCGCAACTGCCTGTGTATATCCAAAGTGTGCAAAATCTTGTCCCCTTTATTTTGGGGGTTTGCATAAAAGGTAGGCAAATAAATAGTTTGGTTTAAAGACACACTAGAAACCACTTTAGGCATAAAGGAAGGATTAGTACGTAAAGATACCCTATCCTTATGGAAAATTAAGAAAGGCTCAACTGCCATAAGGGCCTGTAATTCAGAAACCCTTCTCAGAGGTAATGGCTAACAAAAAAACAGTCTTCCATGATAAATATTTCAACTCAGCAGTAGCTGCAGGCTCAAAAGGTTGTAGAGTGAGTTTCTCCAACACAAAATTGAGATCCCAAGCAGGAGTAGGAGCTCTCCGTGGGGGTCTTATATTCTTTGCCCCTCTAAGGAATTGCTTAAACAAAGGATGAGAAAACAATGGTGGGTCACAATCATAGTGAGCAGAAATTGCTGCAGCATGAATCTTAATAGAAGAGAAGGACAAACCTTTGTCCAGTAACTCAGTAAGATATTGAAGAGCCACACTTAAATTAGGCTTAGAAACATCAAATGCTTTGCTGCACTCCAAAATAAAAATCTCTTCCATTTATCTGCGTACACTTTCCTTGTACTAGGCCTTCTGGCTTCCAAAATAACATTCAAAACTTGCTGTGGAAGCTGAAACCCTCCAGGGTTTAAAACAGAATATGCCAGGCTGTCAGGTGAAGAGAGTGAAGTTTGACATTGAGTAAATGACTGTTCTCCTGAGTCAGCAGGTGTGGAATCAAGGTAAAGGCCATGGAGGCTCCTACCAGACTTCTCAGTAGTGGGTACCAATGCTGTCGAGGCCAATCTGGAGCTATTAAAATCATCTTTGGCTTGTCCTGTCTGACCTTCAGAAGTACCTTTGGGAGGAGAGGCAGAGGTGGAAAGGCGTACACATGAAGATTGCTCCAACTGAATGAAAGAGCATCCACCTTCCAAGCTGTGGGATAAAAACTTTTTGTGCAAAACTTTGGCAGCTGGTAGTTTAGTGGAGAAGCGAACAGATCTATGTCTGGAGTTCCCCATGACACTGTCAATTTCTGAAATACATGAGGATCCAATTTCCACTCGTGGGGATCCATAATTTGTCTGCTCAACACATCTGCTAAGGAGTTCTGTGCTCCCGGCAGAAACCTTGCCTGAAGATTTAGCTGTAAACTGAGAGCAGTCTCCCACAAAATCATTGCTTGTCTGCACAGAGGATAAGAATGTGTTCCCCCTTGCTTGTTGATGTACCACATGACAGTTGTGTTGCCCTGGAAGAAGTAAATCCTTGAAAGCTATTAATGCAAATTGGACTGCTAACATCTCCTTCAGGTTGATATGTAGATGTAGAAGTCTGGCAGGCCACGTGTCTTGTATCCACTTTCCATTTAGATGAGCTCCCCAAGCTTTGTCTGAGGCATCTGTCGTTAGAATCTGACTCGCCTCTGGCCGGGTCACAGAGAGTCCCTTGTTTAGGTGACATTCCTGAGCCCACCACAAAAATTCCTTTTGAATGCAAGGTATTATCTGAATGACAGTGTCCAAATCTTGGCAGTGCTGTGTCCATACAATTTGAGATACCATTGTAACTTCCTCATATGCAGTTTGGCATTGGGAAGCACCAGAATACAAGATGCCATGAACCCCAAGGCTTGAAGGACTGACCTTGCAGTCAGCCTGGACTGATGAGACAATTGATGGAAGTAAAGAGAAAGATTCTTTTGTTTGTCCGGGGTCAAAAAGGCCATCTGGGATGCTGTATTCAGTCTCACACCCAGAAAGCACATGTCCTGAGAGGGTACTAGACTGGACTTTATTTCGTTCACAGAATACCCTAGGCATCTTAGCACTGCTATCACATAGTGGAGATGATTAAGAAGCTCTTCTTTTCCTTGAGCCAGAATCAGACAATCGTCCAAATAAGGATAGATCTGTATCCCTCTTAGTCTGAAGAAAGCTATTACTGGAGCCAGAACCTTCGTGAATACTCTGGGCGCAGTAGATAAGCCAAAGGGCAATGCAGAGAACTGATAATGAGAAGTCCCAGCCCGGAAACGTAGATACTTCCTGCAACTTAGCCTGATAGGAACATGAAGGTAAGCCTCCTTGAGATCCAGAGTCACCATCCAATGATCTTTGCCCAGTAGAGGTAAAAGCTGTTGTAACGTCAACATTTTGAACTTGGGAATGTCCAGATAAGTGTTGAGAATAGATAAATCCAAAATTGGTCTCCACGTGTTCCCCTTCTTTGGTACTAGGAACAGGCGAGAATAAAATCCTAGGCCCACTTCTGACAGAGGGACCGGCTGAATGGCTCCTATTTGGAGTAGCAGAGAAATCTGTTTGTGAGCCTCTATTCTTTGCTGAGGAGGAACGTCTGGCATGCCTTTGAAAGGAGGCAAGGTATGGAAATAAAACCTGTAACCTTGGTGTATGATATCCAATACCCATCTGTCTTGGGTAATTAAACTCCAATTTTCTTTGAAAAGTGCCAACCTTCCCCCCAAAGGTGCTGCTAGTCGAGAAGACTCTGGCAGCTGAAAAGGTAGGTCATTGGGTCTGTTTACGAAAGGACTGACCCCTGCCCTCACCCGAAGACTGTGCAGGTGAACTCCCTGTTCTAGGCCTGAAAGAGCCCTGAGCTCTGCCCCTACCCCGTCTAGACCTGCCCTAGACTGGGAATCATAAGAAGGATACGTCCACCCCTTAGTAGGCCAATTTCTACTAAACTTCGGAGGCTGAACCTGCAAAAAATCTTTAACAGTCTGCATAGACTTAGCCTTGTCTTCCATTTTCTTTAAGACTGCCTCAACAGGTGAACCAAATAACATATCAGATTGTAAAGGAGCATCCAAAATCCTTGTCTTAACATGGTCAGATAAATTCTGATCCCTCAGCCAGGCGTGCCTGCGAAGAACTGACCCTGTGGCAGCCACCCTAGACGAGGCCTGTACAGCATCAAAACCACACTGCAAAGAATGCTTACCCACTTGTTCAGAGACATGTACCAAATCCTGTAACTCTTTACAGTCAATACCTTCCGCCAGAGCATCTACCTTAGACTTCAATTGAGACAGTAGATAGTTTTGGTATTTCAACATGTGAAACTGGCAATTTAGAGCCCTCATAGCTAGGGTGGAAGACGTATAAACTTTCTTTCCCCATCTATCCAAAGCCCTAGCCTCTTTATCTGGAGGAACCGGATTTTTAACAACAGAAGCCTCAACACCCTTAGGCCCCTGACTAACAGTTTCTGGGTCCACCCTAGGACTCTTAAAAAGAAACTTATGAGCTTCAGGCACCCTATAATACCTATCCGGCTTAACAGGAGCAGGAGGCAGGGAATCAGGATTAAGAGAAGCCTCTGCAAACACATCCTCCACAACATCCAAAACAGGAGGTATAGCCAAAGGCCTATGCTGGGGTAAAAACAGAAATTCCCTAAGCCTTTTCCTGGAATCTGAGAAATCCTGACCTTCCCACTTAAAATGCTCCCTCATGGAATGGAGGGTCTCTGAAAAAGAAAAATCCTCAGGAGGAGAAGCAGGAGGAGTAGAATCATCCACATCAGAATCAGAATAAGGAGAATACTCCTGCAAGTCTTCAGCCGAAGACTCTGAAACATCTGAAGCCTGCTCAACACTCCCTAACTCAGGCTCCACCCTAGGCCTCTTATCCGGAGGGGGCAAAGAACCTCTAATTAAGGTAATCAAATCTTCTGCCATTTTAAGCATATGCTTCTTGGGCACAGATCCTGAAGAACTAGGAGTGACACCAACTGAAGCTAAACCTGGCCTGCCTCTGGGAGAAGCCTTGGAAACAGAAGGCCTAACCACCCTAGGAAGGGAGGGGAGTACAGTAACCTGAGAAGCCCCTTCAGCCTGACTTGCCTCCTGAGAGGCCACATCCTGCAATAACAAGGTCTCCCCCTGGGCCTCCAGAGAAACCTCCGGTGGAACCACCGGCTCCACCGATACCTCTAAAGAACCGGCGTCCGGTACGGACGACTCGTCTACCCTGGGCTTAGCTGCTTTATCCTTGTGCTTCTTTGAAGAAGCGGACGCCGGAGCATCCGACGGCATAGTGTAATTGCACCGCTTCCCAAAGACTAACCTGGCACAATCTAACCTTCTCTTAATAGTGCGCTTATTGAACCTAGCACAAAAGCGACACCCAACAACGTCGTGCTCAGGCCCTAAACAAGGAATACACAAGGTATGATAATCTCTATGCGGTATCTGTTTCCCACAAGAAATACAGTTATTCACTTTTTCTGACATCCGGTAAACCACTGAGGCAAGAAAAAAGCAAAATATTCCCCAACGGGTACTTAGCCAACTTTGACTCGGTCTGAAACTCCGAACTCGAAAAATTTCAGAACGCCGAACGGCACTTGCAACGCTGCTTCTGCATCGGACCATGCGGCAAAAAAGACTGAGGATATGACGTCGGTCATGCGCATTTGTACCCTGACGTCTTGATGTCAGTCTAATGCGCCTTGACCGACGTCAGCCTTATACTTTGATATTCGGGCCGACCGAGGACAGCGGACTACCCAAGTGTAAGGACTGCAGCAATGTGAGATGAAGAACATCTGACTTCAGAAACTGCTGAGACTTTCTCATGTGGAGTTTGACCAGAGGGAGCAGGGGGTGGTAGATGCCATGAAACCCAGAGCGCTCAGAAACTCCCTGGTTGTAATGTAGATCAGACGAAAAAAAAGTTTGAAAGAAGGAAATAAGAAGTTATGTACCTACCATAACGTTCCATGTTAGTTGTCTTCTCTCGCCTTCTTTCTTGCTTGATGGGTTCGGAGCCGATCCTCGGCTCCGACTCGGCACTTGCTAAGCTCGAGAGTCACTTTTACCAGCTCAAGGCAGCCCCATATCCCATGATGCAAGGCGGTAAGTACCCAGATCTCGTTTGATGACAAAGGGCAATAGCACCAAGCATAAACACTTCCCAAAGGAAGAAAGAAAACCTACAGGATGGAAGAAGGACCAGCTCTGAATGGTCTTCAGCATAATAATTCCTTGTAGAAAGGTCTGTCCAGGCCTGGGGGAAGGAGGGAGGGTCGCAAGAAAGAAGCGAGAAGACAACTAACATGGAACGTTATGGTAGGTACATAACTTCTTAATGTTAAGTTGTCAATCTCGCCTTCATTCTTGCTTGATGGGACCGCGTCCCTAGCACCTCTATCCTGGGTGGCTCAATGGAACAGACTCTTGAGGACTGTAGAGCCAAAACTGGCTCTGTCCCTGGAGGCCAAGTCCAATTTGTAATGGGAAACAAAAGTATGAGGAGTGGCCCAAGTGGCCGCTGCACAAATAGTGTCTAAAGGAAGTCTAGCTTGAAAGGCTGTAGAAGTAGCTAAGCTCCTAGTTGAATGTGCTTTAGGTTTTGAGCACAGCTGTTTTCCCCTGAGCAGATAAATTTCAGAGATGACAGAAGAAAGCCATCTAGATAAGGTCACTTTAGAGACAGGAAAGCCTTTCTTGTTATCCGCATAGGAAACAAAGAGTTGATCGGATTTCCTAAATTGTTTAGTTCTGTCCAAATAATATCTGAGTTGGCGGTGGACATCAAGATAAAGTAGTTTTGTTCGATCTGTTTGAATAGTTTGGAAAAATACAGGGAGATCAATGGATTGATTCAAATTAGTCTTTGAGGCGACCTTAGGCAAAAAGGTCGGATTAGTTCTCAATGATACTCTGTCTTTGTGAGAGACCAAATAGGGGGGGTCGAACCGATAGAGCATGAAGTTCAGACACCCTCCTGGCCGATGTAATAGCTACTAGGAATAATGTTTTCCAAGAAAGAAATTTTAGGGAGCAAGAAACAGCTGGCTCAAGGGGAAGAATCAAGGATGTCAGCACTAAATTTAGATCCCATTGAGGAGGAGGATTCCTGATTGGAGGCTTTAGCAGGAAAATTCCTTTCAAGAAGGCTCTACAAAGCCTATGGGACATAATATTGTGATCTGCGATCCCGACATGAAAGTTCGAGATAGCAGCCAATTGAACTCTAACTGTGGAAGAAGAGGAGCCTGCATGAAAAATCTCCGCTAAGAAGTCCAAAACTGCCTGAACTGGGGCAGTGAAGGGATCAATATTCTTGGCTTTAGCCCAATAAGAGAAACGTTTCCATTTGCTTGTATAAATCCTCCTGGTAGAGGATTTTAAAGAAGCTACTATGATGTCTCTAACAGGGTTAGAGATCAAAGGAAGCCTGGCTAAGGAAGGAAGTGGAGCAACCATGCTGTGAGGTTGAGAGAAGGGATAGACCGGTGCAGCTGACCGGATTGGTGAATCAGAAGATCTGGCACTGGGTCCAGATGCCACGGCTGCACCAAAAGGTGACGATGGAGGAACGGAAACCAAATTTGTCGAGGCCAATAAGGAGCAATGAGAATCATTTTGGCTCTCAAGACGGTAGCTTTCTGGATAACTTGAGGGATCAGGGGAAAAGGAGGAAAGGCATAAAGAAGTCCCTGGGGCCAATCCTGGGTCAGAGCGTCTCTGGGGATGGCCTGACAGAGGAAGAGAGAGAAGAAGTCTGGGCATTTGCTGTTTTGGGGAGTAGCAAAAAGATCGCAACATGGGCGACCCCATTCCAGAAAAATCTCCTCCACTATAGATTGCTTGAGAGACCACTCGTGAGGCATGAGAATAGCTCTGCTCAATCTGTCCGCTAAAATGTTGGTTTTCCCAGGGATGTGCGTTGCTACCAGAAACCGATGAGAGGAGATCGCCCATTGCCAAAGTCTGGGCGCTTCTCGACACAAGGGGTAGGACTTGGTTCCGCCCTGTTTGTTGATATACCAAACTACAGACATGTTGTCTGTGTGGACTGCAATTGTCCCTACAGGAAGAAAGCCGTTGAGGGCTTGCAACGTTAAAAGCACTGCTCTCATCTCTAGGACATTTATGTGCAGGTGGTACTCGAACTGTTGCCACGTCCCATGAACCATCCTGCCCTAATAATGCCCCCCCCACCCGATCAGGGAGGCATCCGTGGTGACAGTGGCTACCGGGGATGGGGGTACAAAGTGTCTGCCTTGGTGAATCTGGGGAGAAGTGATCCACCAAGCAAGATGATTTTTGCAAATCTGTGTCACCAGAATTTGGTGACGCATTGGAAGTTGTTGGTAAGACCACTGAGTGAACAACATCCACTGAAGAAGGCGCATGTAGAAGCGAGCCAGGGGAAGAAGAGTAATGGCCGCAGCCATGAGACCTAACACCTTTAGAACCATTCTGGCCTGTACTTTCTTGTTGGCCAGAATGATCCTGACATGACTTTGAATGTCTGAAACTCTTTGGTCTGTAAGGGTAGCTGACATCCGAACAGTGTTTAAGTTTGCGCCTATGAAAGTAATAGACTGGCAGGGCAATAAGGATGACTTTTTGAAGTTGATCGAGATGCCCAAATGAGAACAAAGATTTATTGTGTAATCCCTGGCTTGAACAAGCTGATGCCTGGTGGTGGCTGACAGGAGCCAGTCGTCGAGATACGGAAACACCTGGAATCCTTGACGTCTCAGGTGAGCCGTGACCACTGCCATGCATTTGGTGAACACTCTGGGGGCTGTGGTGAGACCAAAGGGCAGGGCTCTGAACTGGAAATGACTGGACCCCAGCCGAAAGCGGAGAAATCTCCTGGAGCGTCTGTGAATTTTTATGTGATAGTACGCATCCTAAAGATCTATTGAGCACATCCAGTTGTCCTTCTGCAAGAAGGGCAGAATCGACTGAAGAGTGACCATTCGGAATCTTGTCTTCCTCACAGACTTGTTGAGTCTGCTGAGATCCAATATTGGTCTCCAGTCTCCGTCTTTTGGGGACCAAAAGAACCTTGAGTAGATTCCGGCTCTGAATGGTCTGTTGTAACTGGCTGAATGGCTCTTTTTGCAGTAGTTTTGAGACTTCTAACTCTGCAATTTCCCTTAGACCGGTGGTACATCTGGAAGGGAATTTGAGGGATAGAAAGGACTTTCCTCGAAAGGAATTTTGTAACCCTCGGATATGATCGACTGTACCCATCTGTCTTGAGTGAGAGAACGCCAGGCTTCTGGGTACAGCGATAGTCTTCCCGACTGCCTCCAAGGAGGGACAGCCGGGCAACATCTCAGGGATGCTGAAAAGGCTTGTCAGAGAGAGACTCTCTGTTTCCCTGGTTTTGTGGACCCCTCTGCCTCTAGAGCGCGTCTGTTGTTGTTACCCTCTGCCTCTAGGGGTAAACTGACCACGTGAATCCGGCGTGACTCCTTGGGATTTGCGGAACCACATTTTGCCACCCTTCTGTCCTTTGGGATAAGGTCTAGAAGGGGTGGAAAAATGGACTCCTACGGCAGAAAGAGTTTTGCCGTCCTGCTCACACCTGGTCAACGTTTCCTTCACTTGAGGGCCAAACAAAGCTGACCCATCAAAGGGAGAGTTTGTGAAGGACGCCTTAAAGGGATCTGCAAAAATTACATAGCCGCATCCAGGCTTGGCGTCTAGGAGCCACACCTGTACCTGCGGCCCTACTCGCTCCATCAGCAGCATATGATATCAGCCACATGGAGGAGTTTGCAATAGAGTTAAGGGTTCCTAGCTGCGAAGCAATTTTTTCCTGAGCCCCCGCAGCTGTAGGATCCTGCACAACCTCACCTAGCTCCTTAAGGATATCCCTTTGGAGTCTGGTGAAGTGACAAAGGTAGTTCAGCGAACGCATAGCAAAGGTCGCTGAAGAAAACATCCGCTTACCATATCTATCCATGGTCCAAGAGTCCTTATTAGGAGGATGGACAGGTACGGAAGGATCTGCAAGTTCCTTCTTGGTGGCAGCCGCCACCACCATGGCATCAGCGGGGACACCTTTTGTAAGGAATTGCTTGTCCGACGGGGCAGTAATAAATTTAGAAGGCCTCCTAGGGACAGGCTCTACAGAGTCAGGAGCAGCCCACGCCTTTCGAGCAATAACCTGCATAAGGGGGTCGAAAGGCGGAGACACCCAGGAGGTGGAGGGCCGAGATCCAAACGCCTCCAGGTATACCGACTCATCCTCAAAGGGATTATTGGTGGGCCAGTTTCCCCTCTGTCTAAGGAGTTCTAGGATGTCTGAAAAGGAGACATCCTCAGAAGGGGATCTTGGGGATCCCTCTGACTCATCTAAGTCGGTATCTGAAGTGATAGACTCGGGGGAGTCTACGTGTTTCCTCTTACATGTCCTCTTCCGCGGAGGATCCCCCGACAAATCAGGAGAATCCTCGGAAGAGGGGGATATTCCCAGTGGGGAAACCTGAGGCGGAGGATCTCTGGGTCCTGGAGCAAGAGAAGTGGCAGAGATGTCAACAGGCACCATAGAGGGAGGAGCTAAGGGAACAGACTGCTGGCTGAGACCAGTGGCCAGCACACTCTTCATCACCTCGAAGGCCCCCCTCCCAGGAAGGTCCGAGAGAACCCGCTCCGAAGAACTAGGAACTCCAGGACCCACCGAAAAGGAGGGCTCTGAGGCAGATGTCGGAGCCGAGCTCACCAAGGCCGAGGCTTCAAGGGGAAGAGCGGGCTCGGACAAGGGTCCGATGCCACTCACCCCCTCGGAGACCAGGGAAGCCCGGCCACCGAATCCCTCTAAGGAAGGTCTCTAAGAGGAGATAAGAGTAGAGGCTGAAGGAGCAGAAGGGGGTATCTGTCCCTCAGCCATAGCAGAAACTATTCCCGAAGACTCCAACTCCAAACTCTGAGGTAGAGTCGAAGGAGGAACTGCAATGGGGTGTGGACTAATAGTCGTCTGCTGAGACGGACTATGTAGCATTTGGGCCAGTGCCTGTGACTTTAGTAATCTACTGACCACTCTCTCCAAATCATGGCCAAAAAGCCTGGATGACCTTGAAGATCGGCTCCGATGGCTTCGCTCCGAGAGGAGAGGCGAAGCCAGAGCCGAAAGTATCGGCTCCAAGGAAGGGGACCTAGACCTCTTCATCGAAGGAACCATCGGAGCCGATGAAACCACTGAAACTGTCGGAGCCGACAACTTATCGGCACCGACAGGTAGCTTCGATGCATCGGCTCCAGCCGGAGCCGATACGGCCATAAATGTAAGGGTGTCGGAGCCGATCGGAGCCGACACCGATGCCTGGGCCACATGGTGGTCGGAACCGATCGGAGCCGACACGGTGGTCGAACCAGAGTCGGCACCGATAGCCACGGTGCCGAAGGTTTAGGTAAACCAGAATCGGCTCCAGCTGGAGCCGATCTCGACTCTGAATGAGTCGGAGCCGAGGCCACAGGCTTGGACACAGAAGCCTGGGCCTTGGAAGACTTAGAAGTCTTAGATGGGGCCGACTTAGCCGGAGAGCCCTCCGGCTTAAGAAGGCCCCTCAAAATCAATTTATTTCTTCTTTCCTGCAGGACTCTCTGGCTAAAAGAATGACATATAGCACAGGAGTCCTGCAGGTGAAGAGGCCCCAGGCAGTAAAGGCAAGAAGTGTGACCGTCTGTCAGAGACATCTTCTGACAGCACGAGTCACACTTCTTAAAACCTGAGACCCTTTCTTTAGACATGGTGATAAAACACACACACACAACACCAGTCCAAGAAATTAAATTAAATTTACCAAAAGGTATCAACAACAGGCACACACACACACACCCTAACGGGGGTGGGGGTGGGGGTGGGATGGGTGAAAGTCTGACTAAAAGTTATGAGGAGACAGGGAAATTTTCTGTCAGAAAGGGATTAAAACTAAGTTAAAACTAATAATTTTAAGTTTTTTTGTAAAAAGGGGCTAAAATAGTAAAGTAACAATTCACTTACCAGGAGCTGGTAAAAGGAGGACTTCATCAGCGAAGCGGCAAACGAGATCTGGGTACTTACCGCCTTGCATCATGGGATATGGGGCTGCCTCGAGCTGGTAAAAGTGACTCTCGAGCTTACCAAGTGCCGAGTCGGAGCCGAGGATCGGCTCCGAACCCATCAAGCAAGAATGAAAGCGAGATTGACAACTTAACATTGAGAGTTAAGACCTTGACAGAAGGGAAGAATGCCAACATAGGCACCACCTGAATCTTGCAACCTAGAAAAACATGATCCCAAGAAGGGGTTAGAGAAGACTTTTTAAAGTTTATTGTGAACTCCACAGTCTGAAGAATGAAAATGGTAAAATGAAGATTATGCAACAGAATTTCTGGAGAGGAGGTCTGAATCAGCAGGTCATCCAAGTAAGGAAATATTTGGATCCCCTGAAGTCTGCAAAAAGCAAACACAACAGTGAGGTATTTGGTGAATACCCTTGGAGCAGTACAAAGGCCAAAATGCAAAAGCAGAGAACTCAAAATGCCAGGAAGCAACAGAGACATGTAAAAACTTCCTGAAAAAAAAAGAGAGTGGATCAGATTATGGAAGTAAGCATCAGAGGAAGTAAGAGGAAACGAAGTCTGAAGGGACAACATTCAAAAAGTGAGTACCTTCAATAAAAGTGTTTAGATAAGACAAGTCTAGAATTGGTCTCCAAGTACTCTTTTCTCGGGACTAGAAACATTCTGGATTAAAACTCCCTCCCCCCTTTGGGACTCTGGCACCTCTTGAATAGTACCTTGAGTCAAAAGTTCTCGAAGTACCTCTGGGAAAAAAAGAAGCTGTTCCCAAGGAGGCTGAGGAATGCCCACAAAAGGGGATGGGACTTCCACACCGTGAAATACCCCCTGGTGAATAATGGACAGAACCCAAGATTCCTGAGTAATCTGAAGCCAAAACAGGCAGAGAGAAAGGTGAAGAGAAAGATAACATGGCTGGAAAGAGAATAGTCAGACAGCACATGGTTTATATGGAAAGGAAGACTTCTGAGGCCATGAAGTCTGAGTAGCCTTAGCAGGAGAAGCTCTCTTTTGCCCTTAGTAGTACGGCGGGAATGCCTCCGAACAAAGGCTGGCTTATTGGGATAGTTTCTCTGAAATTTAGGAAAAGGAGAGACAAACATGTTTAAGTTCCTGTAAGGCCTTCCCCTTATCCTGAAGGGACTTAAACTAGCAGCAACTTCCCCAAACAAGTGTTCATTATCAAGCTGGGCATCCATCAACTTAACCTTGATATAGTCTGGCAATGGTTGAAGCCAAAGCTAAGAATACCTCCACAGCACTGAACCAAAAGCAGCAGCCCTAGAACAGGCATCTGCGACCATACAACTACACTTGATGGAATGACGAACCACCTGAGAGGAAGTCCCTAACAGGGAAAGAGCGGAAGTTTTACTCTCAGAGTATGGGAGGTCAGAAACAACCTGACAATCATGAGAAAGGACAGCCAACACAAACCTGGACATAAGGGTCTGATAATTAACAGCCCTAAATGCCAAAGTGTAAACCTTCTTACTTAGCCTTTCCATGGTTCTGCTGTCTTTATCAGAAGCCAGTAGCTTCGGTGAAGGAAGCAATTGAGAGGGCTTATCAGAGGCTACAGACTCCACAGAGAGATCAGCAGCACTTGTATGAAACGTTAGTCTCCAGGCACCCTAAAAAAAACTCAGGTTTCTTGGGAACAGGGCAGAGAATCAGGAGCTTTTAGAGGCATCAGAAAATGCATCCAACGAAGCAGCCAAAACAGAAGGAATAGTAGGTTTCAGAGATTCCATATGCAGCAACTCATAGTATCGTTTAAGGATTTCAGGGGTCTACTTCGGAAGAAAATACCACAACACCGACTTTCACAATCCCAAGACGAGAAGACAGACAAGATCAGAAAACAGTCATCCTGGAACAGACTGCAAACTTCAGTAACCACTTGTCCAAAAGAATATAAAATTAAACCCGATGCAAATGAAACTCACTGATGTGAGGGATGTTGCCCCCCCCACAGTCCCCTAACTAAATATACCAATTCCAAGGTCGCACTACCACAGGGGTAAGGGGCAAAGATCAACATAGTGGCCAAGTGGTTACTTACCTGGAATTCGCAGGCTGTGTTCCAGGTCGTCAGTTTTCTAATCTTGTCGGCCTTCTCGTCTCTGGATTATGAAAGCCGGTGTTGTGGTATTTCAGTTTTCTGAAGCAGATCTAGACTTCAGACACCTGACCACAATCCCATTTAAAAAAAGTCCATCATCCTGGAGATTGTGTCCCCAAAAGACATTTCTTCAAAGTATCAGGACTGTTAGAGTCTTCTTACTCTTCCCCCACAGTTCAAAGGAGGAGGCATTTGAGAAGAGTAATAGAGAGACGAGGAATCCTGTGTTCCTTGGGCCTTTTAAGGGAAGTACAGGACCAAGCGGGAACTGGAACTGAAACCCCCTGAGGAGGTTTTAATGCCATCAAAGCATTAAACAAACCCTGAGTGAAGGCCTGCCACTCACTCCATAGATCCCTAGGAGCAGGAGTGACATGTTTATTTTTTTGTTTTTGATTTAATGGGACTTCTGCCCTGTAAAACTTAGAAGCCTCTGACCCAGAACGGCATTCAGTAACAGTAGTTGGACTTCTTCCCTAACTGAACTCTGAGAACACCCCTAGGCCCCACGGAAACAAACACGTTACCCCTCAACTTCCGAAACGGAAGTCTGCAAAGCCCTCTCAGACGTGCTGAAAGCCAGATCTCTGCTGGTCTCTAATCCAGTCTGGCAGAGGAATCAGTTAACAAAGCTGGATGAACTTCCGTGTTCTCACTCACCTTGGGAGAAATGTCCGATGGAGGCTGAACAGTGAAAAGTTCTGGTCTTGGTTTCTAAAACTGCTTCTTCCCTGATGGCTGACCCTCTGGGCACGAAGTTCCTTCCATAGCATCTTTAGCAAGAAGCTTAACTCACCGATTCTCCAGATTCAATGCAAGGGAAGAAAGCCTACTATGCAGAGTCTTCAGTAAAAAAGCCTGACAGACAGAACAGTTCGTATGGTAGAGAGAGGCACCTAGGCAAAATAAAACACTGTTCGTGGCAATCTTTATAGGGAATCTGTCTCCTGCACTGGCATTTACCCTTCCTGGATGACATGAACCTCCAAAGCAACCAAAGAAAAAATTAAACCCCAATGGGGCACTTCTCTGCAATGGCTCAGAAACCAGTAAACAGGATGTAGGCATTCAGATCGATGAATGGGAGATGCATCCAAACTGGTGGCAAAGATGTAGGTATTCAGACAGATGCATTCAGACTGACGGCAAAGAACTTCTGAGGACAGTATGTCTGGATGTCACCTTTATACCCTACGCTACACGCAAGGAGCATGCATATGACATACAGTGCACTTTAAAGCAACAATAAGCTTTTGTATATGGGCCAGACATAATGCTACCAGAAGCAGGGAATCCCAGATGTTACGAATACTGCAACCAGTGAACGGAAGGACATCCGAGGTGCCTAGCCGACAAACCAGGAACATAATCTTGTGTGAAGGAGTCAAGAAAGACAACTGAAAGTTCTCTTGGAATCCTAGTTTAAGATCTATCATTCAAGTCAGAAATTCCTGATTCTGCAAAGACAATAACAGCATCTAAATATAGAAAAATGTGGATACTCTACAGCCTGCAACACTGTGAACTCTCTTGGTTCAAGGAGTACTCCAAAAATTTAAGGGACAGAACTGATTATGTGAGCAAGAAGTACAAAACCTTAAGAAATAGTTTGGATGAATAGGGATGTAATGATAAGCATCTTTTAAGTCTAGTGCTGCCAGGAAACTTGAAAGGGGAATAAGAGGTAAAGAGTTATAAAGCGACATCTTGAATTTGAGCACTATCACAATAAGGTTTAGGAAAGGAAAGTCCAGAACTGGCCTCAAAGCATCTTTCTTTGTCACTAGGAACACCTTTGAAAAAAAATTCCTTCCCCACATGGAAAGGAGGGACTGGTTCTATCACTCCTTGGGATAGAACATGAAGAACTGGTGGAAACAAAACAGCCTGACTTGGAGGATGAAGGATGACCTTCTGGAAATAAGGAATTTCCTCCTACTGTTATCTGTATCCTTGAGTGATTTTCAAAACCCATTTGTCATCTGCTGCCAAACAGAAAATGGAGATTCAGATTTTCTGGAAGAAAAAAAAGGGGCAAGAGTGGGAGGAGATCTCACACGGTCTCCTGAATAGTCAGTGAGACTTGTTGGACTTTCCTTGGTTTTGAAAGATTCAAGACTTCTTTTTGGAACTTCTTAAATGTCTGTTTACTTGTATTTTGTTGAGACTCCCTTTTTTTTTTTTTTTTTTTTGGAAATTTTGGAAAAGGCGAGTTGAAAAATCTGGCCCCTTTCATCACTTTTTTTTATCTCATTTTTATCATCATCTGGAATTTTCTGGGAATGCAGCAAAGAAAACCTCTTCAGAACAGTACCAGTGGCCACAGAACCTAGAGGCATTATCCAGAGAGGTCTACACACATTTTAAACAATGAGCAATTTTTCCAATCCTTATCAGAAAAAGTAGGACTGAAGTGCTTAGCAGTAGCAGTGGGATCAACTAAAGCTCCAGCTGCTGGTTTAGGTTTGGAAATGTATAAATATTTAAAATACTGAGGAACTTTATACATACTGCCTACCTACCCTTTTTTAGGGGAAGCTGTCTGACTATCAAGAAAATTGCAGGCTGTAATACATCCTGTATAAAAAGAACAGGAGGAATGGATGAAGGTTCTGGAAAATCCTTCTGCAACAACTCATAGTATTTTCTGAGGGACTGAGAAAAGTACAGTTTTGTACCTACCATAAATGTAGATGTTCGAGTGCTAATACAGCTGCAGTCATAACAGATGGGTTCTCCTGCCATCAGGCGGGTCCTCGGTCGGTCGAATTCCAAAGTCTAGGTCCGGCATCGGTTGTCGTCGCTTCTTCCCTGACGTCAGTGCGACAGGGGTATAAAGGAACCAGCCGACGCCATTTTCTTCAGTTTTTCTTGCCCCAGATGTCAGGTGCCCCCAGAAGGAAGGCAATACATAAATTTGTGTAATAATGCAGTGCAATATAATCAAAATACAGTAGTTGCAAGCAAATACATCATAAATGAATACCCCAATCAGGTTGAATGAGGATGTGCTAGCCTATAGGCCTGTCCCAAGAGGGGAAGGAGGGAGGGAAACCTGGACTGCAGCTGTATTAGCACTCGAACATCTACATTTATGGTAGGTACAAAACTGTACTATGTTCATCGTGCATACAGCTGCAGTCATAACAGATGGGTAGAATCCCAAAGCTAAGAAAGGGGTGGTAGGCACTAGGTGGAACTAGGAGGAGCCAAAATGCCCTGCAAGACTGCAGTGGCAAAGCCTGCTCTAGATTTGTAGTATAATGGTAGGTTGTAGTGCTTGGAGAAGGTATGCACAGAACTCCAAGTGGCTGCTTCCAAAATATCCTTGGTAGGAACTCCTCTGAGGAAGGCTGCAGAGGTGGCTGTGGCCCTGGTGGAATGAGTTCTAATGCCTGTAGGTACAGTTTTGCCATGAAAGGAATAGCAAAAGCGTATGCAGTGGGCTATCCATTTTGAGATTGTTTGGAAATTGGCTTTCCTTGAGCTCCTACCGCATAGGCCACAAAGAGCTGTTCTGATTTTCTGAAAGGCTTTGTTCTGTCCAAATAACGCAGTTGTCTGTGGATGTCCAAGGAATGTAGTAGTCTCTCCCCTTTGTTTTGAGGATTAGGGTAAAAAGTAGGTAAATGTATGGCCTGATTTAAAGCTACCCTGGATACCACTTTAGGCATAAAGGACGGGTTGGTTCGTAAGGAAACTCTGTCCTGATGGAAGATGATAAAAGGCTGGACAGCCATGAGAGCCTGTAGTTCTGAAACTCTACGAGCTGAGGTGATAGCCAGAAGAAAAGCTGTTTTCCAGGACAAATATTGCAAATCTGATGAGGCAGCTGGCTCAAAAGGAGGCAAGGTCAGTTTTTCCAGGATGAAATTGAGATCCCAAGCAGGTATTGGTTGTTTCCTTGGAGGTCTTAAATTCTTAGCCCCTCTAAGGAACTGTCTTAAGACAGGGTGAGAGAATAAAGGTGGATCAGTGTTGTATTCTGCAGAAATGGCTGAGGCATGGTGTTTGATGGAGGAGAAAGAAAGTCCACTGCTTAGCAGTTCAGCCAAGTATTGTAGCATTTGAGGTAAATTCAGTTTTCCAGGGTCCTGGCCCTTTTTCTCATTCCAGACACAAAAACGTTTCCATTTTGCGGAGTAAGCTTTTCTAGTTAATGGCCTTCAAAATGACATCCTGTACCTCCTTGGAGAGTAGGGCCTGCTGTGATGCTAAGGAATCTTCCATGCGGCTAGATTGAGTGTTTTTAGCTGACTGTGAAGAGTTTTGAAGCTGTGCTGTGCTGAGTCAGAAGAAGAGGCATTAGAGGCAAGGTCCATGGTGGGGAATGCGTCAGGCTCCTCAGAAGTGGGTACCAGTGTTGCCTTGGCCAGTCCGGAGCAATGAGGATCATCTTTGGTCAGTCTGCTCTGGTCTTCAATAGAACTTTGGGCAGCAGAGGAAAAGGAGGGAAGGCATAAACTGTCATTGATGTCCAACTGAAAGAGAGAGCGTCCACTCTCAAAGTCTTTGGATGGAAGATTCTTGAGCAGAATTTTGTCAAATGATGATTTTTGTGGGAGGGAGAGAGATCTATGTCTGGCCTTCCCCATTCTTGGATTATTTCTGTAAAAACTATTGGATGTAACTTCCATTCGTGTGGGTCTGTCATATTCCTGCTTAGGTTGTCTGCCAGCGTGTTTTCCTTGCCTGGCAAGTACTGTGCTTGTAGTTCCATTTGTAAGTCCATGGCCATGTTCCAAAGTGACATGGCCAGTCTGCATAGGGGGTAAGAATGTGTTCCTCCCTGCTTGTTTATGTACCACATAACTGTGGTGTTGTCCATTCTTATCAATAGTTGACCTGGTTGTAGAAGGTCCTTGAAGGCTATAACAGCATTTATTACTGCTAGCATTTCTTTTTGATTGATGTGAAGGTGCTTTTCTTTTTGGGACCACTTGCCCTGAATGCACCGATCTGCCATGTACGCCCCCCAGGCGTAGTCCGAGGCATCTGTTGTGATGACTTGATTTGCTAGAGGCTTGCTGAATGGAAGACCTGTGTTTGTTTGACATGCTTGAGCCCACCACAGAAATTCCTTTTGCAGACATGGAATTAGTGGTATTATTGTTTCCAAACTGTGGCTGTGTTGAGACCATATGTTTTTCAGGTACCATTGTAGTTGTTTCCTCATATGCAGCTTTGCACATAGGATTAGTAAGATGCAAGATGCCATGAATCCCAGAGCCTGCAGGATTTTCCTTGCAGTCAGCCTGGTGCAATTTGCTAGTGTTATGAAGTATTGAATTAGTTGCCCCTGCTTCTCTGGCATGAGGTAGGCCATCTGGGCGTTTGTGTCCAAATTGGCACCCAGAAAAATTATCTTCCGAGAGGGTATTAGCCTTGATTTCTTTTTGTTGACTGTGTATCCCAGAGAATTCAATAACATTATTACATAAGCCAGATGTTTCAGAAGAATGTGCTTGCTGTCCGCTTGGATCAGGCAGTCGTCCAAATAGGGATATATTTGTATCCCTTGAAGTCTGCAGTAGGCAATTACTGATGCTAGGCATTTCGTGAATACTCTGGGCGCAGTAGATAAGCCAAAGGGCAATGCAGAGAATTGATAATGGGTTGAACCTGCAAGAAATCTGAGGTACCTTCTGCAATTTTGTCTGATTGGGACATGCAGGTATGCCTCCTTGAGGTCCAATGTTACCAGCCAAGACTCCTTGCCCAGCATGGGAAGAAGTTGCTGTAGAGTGAGCATCTTGAATTTTGGTACGAGTAGAAATGGATAGATCCAAAAATAGGTCTCCAATCTTTTCCCTTCCTTGGCACCAGAAATAGCCTGGAATAAAAACCTTGACCTTGTTCGTGCGTAGGTACCTCTTGAATAGCTTTCATGTTTATGAGATCTGTAATTTGCCTTTGTGCCTCTGCCCTTTGATTGTGTGACAGGTTTGGCATGCCTCTCATTTTTGGAAGGGTGTGAAAATGGAATTTGTAGCCTCTGTTTATAATGTCCAGGATCCATTTGTTCTTTGTGACAATATGCCAATTTTTTGAAAATAATGCCAGCTTTCCTCCTAAGGGGGCTGCCATTTGCGACCTGGTTGGCATGCAAAGGGGAAAGTCATTGGGTTTGCTTTCTGAAAGATTGCAAGTTGTCTTCACCACCTCTTTGTGTAGGAGCTTTCCATTGTCTGCCTCTATACGATCCTTGGGATTGTACTCTGCCCCTCGGGCGCCTGTATCTGCCTCTTTGGGGTCTGTCTGTGGCAGGAAAGGACCAGTTTTTGGAAGGCCAATTTCTACTAAAACGTGGGGGTTGAACCTGTAGAAATTCTTTCACAGTTTGCATTGATTTAGTCTTTTCCTCCATTTTCCTTAATACCTCCTCAGCATTAGCACCAAATAGTACATCCTTTTGAAGAGGGGCGTCTAGTAATTTAGCTTTGACATGATCAGGCAAGGCTTGTTCCTTGAGCCAGGCATGCCTACGTATGACTGATCCTGTAACAGCAGCTCTACATGAGGCCTCTAGAGCATCAAAACCACATTGTAAGGTATGCTTACCCAATTGTTCTGCACAATGCATCAAATCCTGCAACTCCTTCAAGTCTGGTTGTTCAAGTTGTGACATTTTACTTTTCAATTGTGATAACAAAACCTGTTGGTATTTTAGCATATGAAACTGACAGTTTAAGGCCCTCATGGATAAGGTAGCCGAGGTATATACCTTTTTTCCCCACCTTTCTAAGGATCTGGAATCTCTCTCGGAAGGCAATGGATTTTTAGCAATGGAGACCTTAACTCCCTTGGGGCCCAGTGAGATGGTTTCTGGGTCAGCAGCATGGCTTTTGTATAGAAATTGGTGTGAGTCAGGTACCCTGTAGTACCTGTCAGGCTTAACTGGAGCTGGAGGTAGGGAGTCCGGGTTAAGGCAGGCCTCCGAGTAAACATCATCTAGGATGTCCAAGACAGGAGGTATAGCCAGAGGCCTGTGCTGAGGAAGCAAGAGAAATTCCCTGAGCCTTTTCTTGGAATCTGAATAATCCTGGCCTTCCCAGTGGAAGTGTTCCCTTAAGGTATGCAAAGTTTCCCCAAATGAGTAATCCTCAGGGGGGGGATGCAGAAGGGATGGACTCCTCCGCATCAGAGTCTTCAAAAGGAGAGTAAGAATGTTCCTGATCATCAGAGTGCTCTGAAATAATGGAGCCCTGATCAGAGGAGGGGGAATCTTCCTCCACTCTAGGCCTTTTGTCCAGAGGGGGCTGAGAACCTCCGATAAGAGTAATTAAATCCTCAGCCATTTTAAGCATCTGTTTCTTAGGCATGGGGCCTAGAGATGGGCCCTGTGTAGCTGGTCTCTTAGAGTGCATGGTTGCTTTAGACTTTGTGAAAGCCTTGATGGAGAAAGAGGAAGGAAGGTCTGAAGACACCTTGAATGGAGGAGGACCTGTCCACATTCTGAGTTTCAATGCCAAGAGTGGCTTCGGTATCTGTAGTCGGGGTGTGGGCCGAGGAGCCTGCGACCTCGGGCACAGGAGACACCGTCAAAGACAGGTCGTCTGTAGTCAGGGGCTGCGTAGTTGCCTCGCTGAGAACCGGACCACGTGTAGTCTGCTTTGGCATGGTGTCGGTAGAGGCCGCGGACCTTGTGTGTCGGTCCTTGTCTTTGCATTTTTTAGACAAAACCGGAGTCGGAGTATCTGACGACATAGTATAGTTAAATGCTTTCCCAAAATAATACTGGGCGAACTCCGCCCGACGCTTAATAGTGCGTTTGTTGAATGTAGCACAAAAGCGACAGACCGAGATGTCGTGGTCTGGGCCTAAACAATGTATACAGAGGGAATGGAAATCCTTATGCGGTATTTGCTTCCCACAAGAAATACAATTATTAACTTTGTCTGACATCGGTCTGAGGCAAGAAAAAGTTCCCCAACGGGGTACTTAGCTTTTAAGAAGACTTCGGTTTCCAAATTTTCGTAATCTCAGGAGCTGGCCGACCGGCACTTGTGAACTGCTTCTGCTTCGGGCACCGCGCGGCAAGAAAGACTGAAGAAAATGGCGTTGGCTGGTTCCTTTACACCCCTGTCGCACTGACGTCAGGGAAGAAGCGACGACAACCGACGCCGGACCTAGACTTTGGAATTCGGCCGACCGAGGACCCGCCTGACGGCAGGAGAACCCATCTGTTATGACTACAGCTGTATGCATGATGAACATCCTCAAGTGTTCTCCGGCTGAAAAAAAAAATGGTGAACTCTAGCAACAGACTCAGAGGAAGAGACAGAAACCCCAAGGAGAATCAGACACAGAGCTCTCGAGTCGGACTCAGACATCAGAGGGGAAAAAATCCTGCATCTATTCCTGCAACTCTCTGTTCAGATTCAGAATCTCAAATCTCTGCAGAAAAGAGAAATCCTTCTTTCTCTTACCAGAAACTACATAACAAGAGAATCAAAAGCCTGAATTAAATCCTGAACCAGACGCAGTAAACTACTTGCATCAAAAGAAAATGGAGGATGAGTACATACATGCTTGCTTTTTGGTTTCTTTTTGACTGAAAAAATGGGGCCAACCATGTTATTTATAGCAGCAGCTTCCCCAGGGAAGGCACAGCATTCTGACAAAAGGGAAACCCTGCCTGCTTCCTTTCCCAGAACTGACCACAGTGGCTCTTCCCTTGCCCACAAAGGGGACCCCAAATGTCAAAGACATGGTTAACCTCAGTCCACAGTGGCTGTAGGTGTACACTACAGGATCCAGGGTAAAAGGATAAGTGGTCTGAGGTGAAACAAAGAGGCCACAGCAGAAACACCCGCCTGCAACTGAAGCAAATCGATAGCCTGCTTTGATGGCAAAGGCAATTTAATTTTGTATTTTTTTTTTCTTTTTAGGGCTGGAAGAAGGACCAACCAAGGGACCATTAGTCTGTCCCATGGTAAAGAAAAAAAATGATGCCTCAAACAGCAAATGCCAGTAAACAATACCAATCCACAAAATTTACTTTTTTGACAGAAAAGCACAGTAAGAAGCACTAAAACACTATGCTAGCCACACAAAAGAAAAACAGCTTCTCCACAGAAAAAAATGTTTTCAGCTACTTTACACTACTTTTAAACTGACAGAAAAAATAAACGCTCCATTCAAAAAGTACATTACAGCCTTGAAACAGTCTGTTAAAGCACAACACTACAAGCTTTAAAGTAAAATGAAAATGAAAGTAATAAAATCAACAAAATTAAGAAAAGGGGAGGGTTTTTCACTCCAAAGGGAACTTACCCAAGTAATGAAAAGCATAAGCCCACCATCAATACTTGAAAAGCCTCAGAGGAGCATACTCTTCTTCATCAGTAAAGCTCTGAAGGGCTTCACACCCAAACTTGTCTTTTAGTCAACTTAACTTGAGCTGGCTGACAGTTTGGGAACATGGAATGTGACCTGAAGTTTTGGAAGCTGGATGACGTAAATCCCTGACAGGATATAACCCATATAGCTAGGGCTACTGCAGCAGTGATCAATATGATGAACATCTGAAGGCTGAACTCAAGAAGTCTATCTACATAAAAAGATCTCCCATAAATCAGTTCTAATATTAAAGTTTGAAAGATTGTGTACAACAGAAGAACAGCAAAAGTTCATTTCAATGTGTTATCAAAGTTTCCAAAATGGAGTGGGTGGAGAAGAGCATCAGGAGTGATTTCTGACAGACGAGTACCAGTAAGAGTGAAAGGGAAGGTCTACAAGAGGGTAGTGAGACCAGCTATGTTATATGGGTTGGAGACTGTGGCATTGACAAAAAGACAGGAGTCAGAGCTTGACGTGGCAGAGTTGAAGATGTTAAGATTTGCACTAGATGTGACGAGGATGGACAGGATTAGGAATAAGTATATTAGAGAGTCAGCCCAGGTTTGAAAGTTTGGAGACAAAGCCAGAGAGGCAAGATTACGTTGGTTTGGACATGTGCGGAGGAGGGATGCAGAGTATATTGGGAAAAAGATGCTAAGGATGAAGCTGCCAGGTAACAGGAAAAGAGGAAGGCCTAAGACAAGGTTTATGGATGTGGTGAGAGAGGACAAGCAGTGGTTGGTGTGACAGAGCAAGATGCAGAGGACAGGAAGAAATGGAAAAAGTTGATCTGCTGTGGCGAGCCCTAACGGCAGCAGCCGAAAGAAGAAGAAGAAGATCAAAGTTTCCAAAACACCCCAAGCTATGAAGAATAAAGCTCATCCGCTTCAAAACATTAGATTTATTATTATCTGTAAAAAGAAACCCAATGCCCTTAAGTTTGATCCCAAAAACTGAGAAATGTATTGCAGCAATATTTCTCTTTCAGTTTTTGTTTAGTACATCCTCTCTCTCCAAGTATATATGCACATCCTTGGGACAGAAGCTAAAGCAAAGGTATACATTTCTGTTTTAGTTGCAGGGTGACAACACAGACTCACAATGAGCCAAATGTTAACATTTCTGCATCACTGATCCAAGGTCTGGGGTTCACTCCGGACTACTGGTCACAATGAATGTGGAAATTATCTGTTCTCTGCATTATTCACAGGCTCTTTCTGTGATCCTATTTCCTTTCCCCTCCCAAAAACATATCGGTTGATTGAATACTCTTAAATTGTTTAATTACCCTTGCACTTCTGGCCCATGTTGTGGTTAAAGGTGTCAGAGATGGACTAGTTGGCTTACAGGACCAACAAATAAAATAATGCATCGTTTAGAGACCAGCAATGTGCCGATTTGCTAGACAGTAAGCAGCTTTTTCAATTTTCAACAAGCAAGGCTTTTTTTTTTTTTTTTTTTAATATAACCAGTCTCCAGGAAACAGAAAAAAATAAATTAGGTCTGACACAGTCAGAGATCACAGACAAGTCAGATAGGCAATACAGCCAAACACCAGTAGCAAATGACAATTCCTTAAATCAGCCATCTGGGTAATTAAGTCCTTACCAGGGTGCCCATCGAAACCAAGGAGCAGTAAGTAGCTTGTAATGGACAGTATATGCCAGTACTGAAGAACTGCAGCACAGCTGACAGCAAGAGGGGAGGTTTCAAAATAAATTAGTTTACTTGTCAATTATAAGAATATCAGCTGGCCACGTGCATGTAGACCATCCAGTATGGCACACATGTAATGGATAAGCAAGCAGACAGTATGTTGCACCACACCAAAAGAATGTTTTTGTTTTACTACTCAAAGTAAACAAAAACAGCAGACAGTGAACTTAACTGCTTCTTCCTTTTCATCTTTGCAGCAGAGTAGCATTTTGTCACAAAGATGCATGCTTATAGTATATTAAAAGAATGAACTTAAACCCGAAATTCTGTAACACTGTGAAAGGCAATACTAAGAAGTTCACTTGCAACTTCTACTGGTAATGCACACTGGTTCAACACAACAAGCTACTAATTAACTTCACCCTGTAATTGTCTGTTTTATTCTATTGGTCACTACTTGCACACAGTTCTTGAGAAAGTGATTTTACAACAGTGCTCCACAGTCACCCACAAGACCGGGAACCTCTGACTAATGGGCTTTCATGGTTAACAAAACAATCTTCACTTTGACTATTTAGGAGCTTTTTTCAAATACAAGTGCCCTACCATAAAAAATTGTACGTATACATATATGTATATATATATATATATATATATATATATATATATATATATATATATATATATATATATATATATATATATATATATATATATATATATATATATACACACACACATTTATATATATATATGCACATATATATATATATATATATATATATATATGCACACATATATATATATATATATATATATATATATGTATGTGTGTTTTGTTTTAGAAGCTAGTACATGATCCAAAGACATCAAAAATGATTACCACTTTTGCAAGTATAAATAGCACCAGCAGCACAGCAGACAGGCTTTCCTCTTTGTGACCCAGGCAAAAAAATACTGCCAAAAAGCTTGAAAAGGTGTACAAAAGGGGAAAACCTAGGTACGGAAATGTGACTGCAACATAGGAATATAAAGTGAGGAGATAATAATTTGCTGTTGCATTATAACTGGAAATTTTCACTAGCCAGTACAACTAATAAAATGTTCTGCATAGCTGCAGTTCTAGCCATGCCATCTTCAGGTTCCCCGACATTTTTCTACTTTACAGACATGAGATATAAGAACATTAGAATGACGGTAGTGTGGTCCTACCTACCCAAAATTCTCACAATAATGAAGGAATCCAAAGCTGTATGTAGCCAATGACAAATGGTACCACCATGTCTCATTTAATTTGGCTGTGCAACACACAAGAAAAGCTACTGAGATTGCTATCGGACAGCTCCAAACACTGAAACTTTAATCCTGATCTCTGGCAACCCTTTAGATTTTACACTCTCCCAAAGTCTTTCTCAGTTTGTCCAGGCATTAAAATTTTCGTCACACCCTTGAAAAAAAGTTGCTGGCTGAATTGAATAAGCATGTGTTTTTATATATCTATCTATGTATCCATTTACAAATATTGCATTTATTTTTGCCCGTGGGAATGCAGTTTATATAAGAAAGTAATCTGCAATGGAACATAAAGTTTATTAGCCATCAAAGTGCAAGTAAACCAGTGTGCAAAACAGCTGCAGTTACGTCAGCAACAGGGAAAAAAAAAAAAAAAAAACACAACTTGGTTTCTGCTTGGTGCCTGTGTCCCTAACTTTTTGTAAGGCAACAGAGCAACTTACACAGTCTGACAGCAATTGCCAAGTGCTTCATGGCTGTTAAAGCCAGCAAAACACTTATAACTTTTCTATAACAAGTAACTCATGGAGCAGAAAAAGCTTCAAGTATTATAAAATTATGATCGTGCCTGCAATCCTAACTTTTTAATCATGTGCTCTAGACATGGATGCAGAGCTTCACTCCTGAGGTGAACTTCTTGGCAGCCATGTCTCACACACAAACTTTAGTTTGTGTACACTATGGCATATGCCTAGTAACACTTCCGCTGAACAGCAGGTTCACTGAAATCTAAAGGAGAGAGGCATATGGAGCAATACTCAGTCCCATTTCCAACATAAGGAACTTATCAACAAGATTTTGCCCATCAACACAGTGGCGACATCTACAAATGTGTTACAATAAGCTTATGTGTCCATGTTACTACAATGAACTTATGTGTCCATGTTACTACACATGGGCTTGAAGTACTACATCTGGCAGACAACCACCATGCTGCTTGTGCCAGGTTCATAAAATGGCTAAAAATGCTACAGGACATGCTGTTGTGCAGATGGCGTTACATCTGAGGATTAATCAGTAACTTCCACTTTTTTCTTTTGCACAGTACTTGCCACTACCTCTGTTGACACCACTACTGCTGGTACTATAACTATAATCTTGGATGCCAACCGACAGCAGGTCTTCTTATACCCACCCAAAAAATGGACTGAACAATTTTCTTCTTTGCATCCCACAGCAGATTGTCTTGTTACACAGTTCCTTTATCTAGAGTACTTGGACACCTTTTTATTTTTTTTGCTTTAACCCATTTGTAAAGATGGGAAGACTACTACAGGTTCTATAACTTTATTATCGTACTTCCCCGAAAATAAGGACTGGGCCTTATACTTTTTCCCCTGCCGAAATATGCATTAGGGCCAATTATCAGGGGATGCCTTATTTACCACCCCCCCCATACAACAATCTACATTTATTCATGTACACAAATCGACATTTATTCATGTACACAAATCGACATTTATTTGGTACTTTTCCATTATTGGGCAACAGTTTTAGGTAACGCGTTAACAGTTGTGTGAGGATTCTACATAAACAGTGCAACAAACATTTCAACTTCAGAATATCTACACCTTGGCTTTCAAAGTGCAACATTTCATGCTTAACAGAAAGTCCAGAAAAATCTCAATACATGTGTATTGGAGGACAGGAATAAAACAGGTGAATAACTGCCACTTTTTGAGTGGTGATGTTTTCTTTATTCCTTACCCAAACCGTAAGAGAAGAATGATGGAAAGTCATAAAAATGAAGTCTGGGAACTAGTGGACTTACTTTGTAATTACCCCTTGATAAGGAAATGTTACCTTAATACAATAAAGTCAAAAAAATGACAAGAGCTTGCTGGCAGCTGAAAGCAGACGCAATCCATTCTGTTGCCCCAATAACGGAAAAGTTATTCAGTCACGTCATCTTCTTCTGGAACATTGTCATAAAAGTCTCCAGCCCCCAAAATCCGGCCTGAATTTCTTGCGACTCCATTTCCTGTAGAACCATTGGCCCCAAATCTGTCATGACTAGCAATAGAGCTCTCCTTAAATGAGCATTGCCTGTCCATGTACCCTGCTCGTAGTGCACTGGCAACACAGCAGTCAGTGATTTTATCCCATGAATTCTCCACCCAAGTCACGACCTCTTGCAGGCTAGGCTTCATAAACTTTCCATGCTGATTTCTTTCCATTCTATTTTCAACGTAGTCATTGAGTTCCATGCACAAATGGTCCTTGAATGGCTTGTTTATTGCAATATCAAGAGTCTGAAGATAGGCAGTCATTCCTGCCGGAATCATTATTTGATCTATTCTTTGCTGTGCAAGGAAGTTCTTCACGTCTTTAGCGCAGTGAGTGCTGGCTGAATCCCAGACTAGCAGACCTCTTTCGCTACCTCGCAAAACAAGTGGCAGCGTTACATCGACCCACTTCCTTAGAACTGCTTGTGTGCACCAGGCTTTTTCAGTTTCAAGAATGTAAATGCCTAAAACACGTTCAATCTCATCTTTCTTGGCCTTACTAATGATTAAAGGTGGGGTTTTCTTTCCATCTAAACAAACTGCCAAAATACAGGTTAAACGTGCACTTTCGTAACCAGTGGAGGGAATGTAGATTGACATGGCACCCCTCTGATCAATTGTTGAGATTCTTGGCTCATAAACACTGCAGTTTCATCCATAGCAATCATGATGGAGAGTTGGTATTTAGAAAAGTCGATGCCATCAACAAAGGACTTGAATGCAAGTACACCTTTAATAACTTCAGTATCTTCCAGCTTGAATAGTGTTGTTGATCTTCTTAGAGACCGATCATATCGCTGAAGGAAGCCATCCAGCCAATGTTGTGATGCTTTGAATTCTTCTGGGGATATTTCTAACTTGGGTTGTGCTCAGGGCTGATATTCAAGCATCTGCCCTTGCAAAGGCACCAAAATCTCTACTCGCCTGTTAGCAATCCATTCACAGATGATGTCTTCCAGCTCAGGAAAGAATGGTTGCTGAACTGATTCACACTTGCCCTTCTCAGCATTTCCCTCGTCCACCTGTTGACTGAGGTCATCATACTCTGCTCACCATTTTCACTCCATTCGGAGATCCAACTTTTCTCTTTGCAGAAAGCCATCAGATTCTTTCCCCAGGAGTCCTCCACACTTCCTTTCTTGTACTCGACTGAATAGCTCTTTCTTTTTGCACTCATCTTGTCTGCGAGGGGTTAATTTAAGACTTACGAGACAGGAGTGGCAACAAAAATGGCGACAGTCAAGAAGACACAACCACATCAGTTTATCATCAAGTGCACACGTTTTATGTGCATCATCTGTATGTTGACCAATCAAAGCACACTTGCCAGTGTTTATGGGCCAAGGATCTCAAACATCAAGTGTGAGCGAGGATTAGGGTTAAAGTAAGAATCATGGAGGACTCCCGGGGAAAGAATCTTATGAGAAGTTGAGTGCCCGAATGGTCTGAAAATGGCAAGCAGAGTACAATAACCTCAGTCAACAGGTGTCAATAACATTATTATTTTATAATTCAACATGTCCATCGTGTGTGGTTGACTGTCTTAACTGGGGCTTATTTTTGGGGTAGGGCTTATATCATGACCACCCTGGAAAACCATGCTAGGCCTTATTCTCTGGTTGTCTTATTTAGGGAGAAATACGGTACCTTCTACTAATTTATAATTTGCTATATTTTGCTTGAATTTATACTACATCAAAATGTGGTTTATGTGCATTCAACATTCTACCACTATTCCATTCTCGCCTTCCTGTGGACCCTTTAATAATATGCCCCACAGCCTCTTTGATGAATCTGTGGATTTTCTCTCCATCACCCACTTCATCTACTCCACAGGTTCACAAGTCTCGCTGTAAAGAAATAGAAGTTATGTCCTTACCATAACGTTCCATGTGGAGTGTTCATCTCGCCTTTATTCTTACACATGGGTTCGGAGCCGATCCTCGGCTCCGTGCCGGCCTCTTGCAAGCTCTGCATCGAGAAGAAGCTCCTTTACCTCAGATCTAGTTTGCAAGCAAACCAATCTACAGAGAGAGCACATTCATGCTTACATCACATATGCACAGAAAGAATCTATACATAACTATATATATATAAGCCAAATAGACATATATAAATATATATATATGCCAACTATGTACACAACATTGCAACAGCAGCAGAATGCTCCTGGCCAGGCATCAAAGAACGTTCTTCCTAAGGGTGGGAGGGTGGGACTGTAAGAACAAAGGCGAGATGAACACTCCACATGGAACGTTATGGTAAGGACATAACTTCGATATGTGATAGTGTTCAATCTCGCCGTTTGTTCTTACACATGGGTAGCGTCCCTAGCTCCTTGTTCCTGAGGAACTCACGGGAGGACGTTCTTGAGCACAGTGGAACCAAAGGTTGCCCTGTCCCTAGAAACCTTGTCTACCTTATAATGAGAAATAAATGTATGTGGCTTAGACCAAGTAGCAGCCGCACAAATAGCGTCCAGTGGTAGGCGGGCTGCATGAGCCAAAGATGTAGACACTGACCTTGTGGAATGTCCTTTGGGTTTGTGAAAAAGGGTTTGATTTGAAGAATCGTAGACATAGATTATACAATCCGTTAACCATTTAGAAAGAGTTCTTTTGGTAACTGCAAGTCCTTTCCTGCTATCAGCAAAGGCCACAAAGAGTTGATCAGTTTTTCTGTGATCTTTTGTTCTATCCAAGTAAAATCTTAGCTGTCTGTGAACATCTAATTTGTGTAACATATACTCCATTTTGTTGGAGTGGTTTTTGAAGAAAGTGGGTAATTCAATGGACTGATTAATATTGTTAATAGAACACACTTTAGGGAGGAAGGATGAATTGGTTCAAGAGAAACTCTGTCAGAGTGAAAGATCAAATAAGGGTGCTTGATGGAGAGAGCCTGAAGTTCAGATACTCGCCTAGCGGAAGTAATGGCTACCAAAAAGAGAGTCTTCCAGGACAAAAATTCTAATGGGCAAGAAGAGGCAGGTTCAAAGGGGCAACATTAATTTAGATAACAACAAGTTTAGACTCCAAGGTGACGTAGGAGATCTGACCGGTGGTCTAATATGAAAAACCCCTTTTAAAAAGGCTTTACAAAGTCTGTGAGCCATAACAGGAGCTCCACATTCTTCCACATGGAAATTTGAAATGGCAGCCAATTGAACTCTTAGTGTAGCAGGAGAAGCACCCTGATGGAATAAGTGCGTTAAAAACTCTAATATCTTATTCAAAGGAGCTATAAAAGGATCCACATGGTGTGTATTCGCCCAGAATACAAATCGCTTCCATTTGCTAGCATATGTTTTAGTAGTGGAAGCTTTATGGGAAGCCACCAATATATCCTGGACTGCTGGTGACAAAAGATCAGACCTGGCTAAGTTAGAATTGGAGCAGCCAAGCTGCTAGATGGAGGGACAGGAGCGCGGAATGGGGAACCCCTGACGAGTGAGTCAATAGGTCTGGCTCTGGGTCCAGAATCCAGGGTCCCCGAATGCAGTGTATCTTCAGGAAGGGAAACCAAATTTGACGAGGCCAGAATGGGGCAATGAGGATTATTGTCCTGTGTAGGTTCCTGGCTTTCTGGAGAAACTTTGATATCAGAGGAAATGGAGGAAATGCGTACAGGAGTCCCGGGGGCCAATCGTGAACCAGTGCGTCCCTGGGGACTTCCCTGGAGGGGGTAATAGGGCAAAGTAGCTCCTGCATTTGGCGTTCATTGGAGACGCAAACAGATCGCAGGAAGGCTGGCCCCACTTGCGAAAAATCCTTTTCGCTACTGATTGTTTTAGGGACCACTCGTGCGGTAACAGAATTGCTCTGCTGAGCCTGTCGGCTATGACGTTGGATGACCCCGGGATGTGCGTTGCTATTAGAAAGCGACCCGTGGACTCCGCCCACTGCCAGATTCTCATGGCCTCTCTGCATAGCTGATAGGATTTGGTTCCCCTTGCTTGTTTATGTACCAGACTACAGACATGTTGTCCGTCTGAACTGCAATAGTTCCCAGAGGAAGAAGGGGAGCAAAGTGTTGCAACGCTAGAAACACTGCCCTCAACTCTAGAACATTGATGTGCAGATTGTACTCCAAATTGGTCCATTCGCCTTGGACTGTCTGTCCCTGAAAGATGCCCCCCCACCCTATCAGGGAAGCATCCGTGGTCACCGTAACTGTGGGCGTGGGTAGCACAAACGGTCTCCCCTTGGAAAGGTTGCACGTTTGAAGCCACCAGTTTAGATCTGTTTTGCATGTCTTTGTTATAAGAATCTCGTGTGTTAGAGGTAGTTGTTGAAACGACCATTGTGCAAACAGCAGCCATTGTAGGACTCTCATGTGCAGCCTTCCCAAGGGAATTGCAATAAGGGAGGCTGACATGAGGCCCAACACTTTCAGTACTAGTTTTGCAGGAGATTTCCTTGACAAGAGTAGAAGACGTATATGAGTCTGAAGTGATAATATCCTTTCTGGGGGAAGCCTCAGAATCAACTGACGTGTGTTTAATTCTGCTCCTATGAACAAGATATTTTGTGATGGCTGAAGTAAGGATTTTCCGAAGTTTACGGAAATCCCTAGGTGAACACACAGTTGAAGAGTAAAGTCTCTGGCCTGTAATAGTTGACGCTGGGTGGTGGCAGAAAGGAGCCAGTCGTCCAGATACGGAAACACCTGGAATCCTTGGCGTCTCAAGTGAGACGCTACCACTGCCATGCATTTGGTGAAGACCCTGGGGGCTGAGGTCAGACTAAAGGGCAGGGCTCGAAATTGAAAGTGACTGGCCCCCAGCCGGAAGCGCAGATGATCTCTGGATGCCCTGGCCATTTTGATGTGGTAGTATGCATCTTCTAGATCTATTGAGCACATCCAGTCGTCCTTCTGTAAGAATGGAAGGATCGATTGAAGCGTGACCATTCGGAACTTTTCTTTCCTGACGAAGGTATTGAGGTAGCTTAGGTCCAGAATGGGCCTCCAGTCCCCTGTTTTCTTTGGAACTAAAAAGAACCTTGAGTAAGTCCCAAATCCTTGTTGGTCCGCTGGGACTGGTTGGATGACTCTTTTTTTCTAGCAGCTTTGAAATTTCTATAGCTGCTGGCTCTCGCAGATGGGGCGGTACATCTGGGAGTCTTTTCTTTGGAATGGGATGGGATAGAAAGGGAATGTTGTAACCTCTGGTAACCACGCTTTTTACCCACTTGTCTGTAGTTACATTTTGCCAGGCCCGAGGGTATAAAGCTAAGCGACCCCCGACTGCCTCCAGAGCAGGACAGTCGGGCCTCCTCTCAGGAGTGCTGGAAAGGTTTACCAGGGAGTGTATCCCTGTCACCTTGATGTTGCGGACCCCCTCTGCTGCCGGGGCGGCGTCTTCCACCTCTACCCCCTCCTCTGCCTCTAGAGGGGGCGTCTCCCTGTGTGCCTGGGAAAGATCCTTGGGGTTTTCGAAACCACATTTTTCCACCACGTTGCCCTTTGGGGTACGGTCTGGTTGGGGTGGAAAAACGGACTCCGACAGCAGACAGAGTCTTTCCCTCCTGTTCACACCGGGTAAGGGTCTCCTTTACTTTGGGGCCAAAGAGAGTGGCACCGTCAAATGGGGCGTTAGTAAAGGAAGACTTGAAGGCTTCCGCAAAGGAGCATAAGCGCATCCAGGATTGTCTGCAAAGAGCAATCGCTGAAGCTGCTGCCCTACTCGAACCCTCGGCTGCGTAGGAAATCAGCCTCATGGACGAGTTAACAATCGAAGTAAGGGTATTAAGTTGCGCTGTCACTTTCTCGGAGACAGCTGCATCTGTAGTACCCTGGAGGGTATCTCCCAACTCTTTGACTAGATCCCTCTGTAGACGTGTAAAATGGGTCAAATAGTTCAGGGATCGCATGGAAAAAGCCGCTGAACTAAAAATGCGCTTCCCGTATCTATCCATCGTCCTAGAATCTTTATTAGGAGGATGGACAGACAAAGAAGACTCCGACATCTCCTTTTTCGTGGCTGCTGCCACCACCATAGCGTCTACTGGAACTCCTTTTGTTAGGTAGGACTTGTCCTGAGGTGCTGTGATGTATTTATTAGGTTTCCTTGGAACTGGTTCCACTGTGTCAGGTGCCTCCCACGCCCTTCGAGCAATTAGTTCCATTAGTTCGTCGAAGGGCGGAGTGACCCAGGAGGAAGAAGGGCGAGCACCAAATGCCTTCAGCAGAACTGACTCATCCTCAGAAGGGGGAAGGGACTGCCAGTCACCTCTCTGTTTCAGGATCTCCAATATGTCCGAAAAAGAGACATCTTCCGAAGGTGACTTAGGGGACCCCTCTGACTCATCTAAGTCAGTATCAGATGTCAAGGATTCCTGTGGAGAATCCAAGTGTCTCCTCTTACACAATCTTTTCCTAGGGACTTCTTCGTGGGGAGCATCCGAAGAAGCCTCGGAGGAAGAGGGGCACCCTCCAGGGGTGGCTGAGACACTGGTGCCCGACGCTTGGATGTGGCCGTGGGTGCAGATGAAGATAACGGCCCTTTATGGGGAGGAGAGGTTGCTCCCACTGATGTGGTTGTCTGGGTAGACAACACCTTCCTCATCAGGTCGACGCCCCGGGTCCCGCATCGAAGAGTCCCCCGGTTCCGAGGAAATGGGAAGAATCCCCGACACGGGCACCGAAGGCATCGACCCAGAGGACGGAGCCGAATCGATCCGCGCCGAGGCCCCGAGGGGGAGAGTCGGAACCGAAACGTCGGTTCGACTCCCGGCCCCGGAACCAAGGACAGACCGTCGGCTCCGAGACTCCGGTATCGGGTCCGGCGGAGTCGAGGTGAGAGGAACAGAGCGAGAAAAGGATGGCTCTGGACCCGATGGCTCCACAATCAGTAGATCAGCCTCTTCCGGCTCCAAAGACTGAATCGGTCTCGGAGGAGGAATGGATGGAGATACAGGGAGGCCTTCAAGTTTCGACACCAACTGGGTGGAAACCGAAATAAGTTTGGAGAGGGCCGAATGCTCCAATAACTTCTGCACCACGCGATCCACATCGATATCCGAAAGTTTGGAGGAAGAACGGGTCGAAGGAACCGAAGACGGAGCCGACCTCAATAAGGTCGAAGGAGGGAGCTCCATCACCAGTTCCAAGACTCGAGGCTCAGGAACCGATACCAGTTGAACACTCGGCCCCGAAGTCTGTGGAACCGGTGATCTAACCTTTGCTGAAGAGCTTGGAGCCGATGACTTGGGCTCCGACGTCTTCGATTCCTTAGAGGACTTCGATGCCTGGTCAGAAGCATCCAGAGCCTCCTGAAAAGAAGGTTTCAACAGACCTCTGTCCATTAGTTTCCTGCGTCTATCTGTCATGACCCTCCCACTAAAAGAGTGACAGATGGAACAGTCCTCTTGCAAGTGGAGAGGGCCAAGGCAGTAGACGCAGGAACTATGGTTGTCAGTCACTGACATTTTCTGGCCACACTGACAACGCTTGAAACCTGACTTCACCTTACCAGACATTATAGAAAAGAGAGACAAGTCCAGTAATGCAGTCAAATCCGTTAAAGTTTGTCAAATCCGATAAAAAATTGTCAAATCCGGTATAAAAGATTCGGAACTTTTCTTTCCTCAAATATTATTAAATTTATGAAGGGTTGTAGGCCCCGAAAAATATCTAACCGATAAAACTAGTTAACGGTACCAAGAAATCAACCAGACCACAACACAATCATACAGTGTAATACTGAAACATCAAATAGAAATAGAAAATCTAATAAAATATAACAAATAAGTTATATCTTAGCTTTAGACGCTCGAGCTAGCTCCCAACGATGCGAATGCAGCAGCGGCAAACTAGATCTGAGGTAAAGGCAGAGGGGGATTGTGGGTATTAGATTGTCTCGAGCTTCTTCTCGATGCAGAGCTTGCAAGAGGCCGGCACGGAGCCGAGGATCAGCTCCGAACCCATGTGTAAGAACAAACGGCGAGATTGAACACTATCACATGCAGTTTTAGACCTTCAAGGGTAGTCAGTCCACTCAATCTGTCTGTACCTTCTCTGCACACACAATCTCTCTCTTTTATTAAAGAAGATCCCCTTCACATTTGCATGACATAGTCTTGGAAGATCTTATGCACAGTCATCATCTCCTGCCATATCTTTTGGTCTCAAATAAGAGCAATGACGTTCTCCAGCATTTAGATATATTCCATCCCTTCTATTCCACAGATCCTTTTGGCCACTTTTCAGCAATTCCTTCCAGCAACATAATGTCTCTTTCCTTATATGGGCTCCAGAACAGTATACTGAATCTATGGTCTGACAAAGGCCCATGACTAGAAAGTTATTTCCTCCTTACTTTTGAACTCTATCCCAGCAAGGATACACCCCAGCATCCTGTTCTCTATCACAACTATTTCCTCACTCTGCTCCTAGCAGCAGATACTCAAGAGTGCAACTTCCTTTTCCTGCTCTGCAGACATCAACTGTAATTCTTCCAGGTGTTAGGTCACAACAACCCTAGTGTAAAGTAAAAGCAGTACTTTTTGCATTTGTCTGCACTTAAAACTCAAATTTTCAGCAACTGACCAACTTGGTCAGTTTTTCTTTACAAGTTCTTCACCTGTCATTATCCAGTTTTCACCCATATGTCATCATCAGTTAGGATGTCAGCCATGTTCTATACTATACTAGATATGTCAAGGGCAAACCCTTGAAGAAAACGGTTCAAAGATTAGCCCCTGCATTACTCCACTAGTCATTCTACTCATTCTGGATGCTTCCTCTCAACACAGCCCCTACAGATTCCCATCCGTCATTTTTGCAGCAATTTCAAGTCTTTTTACACCTTGAACACTTGTATATTTCCTGACAGCTGACTGTGGGAGATTTGATCCACAGACTTGAAGACTGATTAGACCATGTCTACCAGCAGTCCACTGTTCCAGTTCACATGTAATCTTGTCTTAAGTACATCACATTTGATTGACCCCCATTTCGGTTGCTGTCTTGGAGACAAGTCCTCCAGGAAAGCAAATGCCTTCTCCTCCAATTTTGTCATTGAGTTTTCCTGCCAGGCCTATATACTGTTGAGTAATAAGACTAGAGTTGCAAAATTATTTTCTGATCCATCAATGATGAATTCCCAGGGATTTGGTTACATTTTTATGTTCACTACCAACTGTACAACGACCTAGACAAGTTTTAACAGACTTTTGCTCACTTCTTTCCCCATTAACTTGGGTGCCAACAAACTTAATTAAAACCAAAGTTCACATTCCCTGTGGAGGTCTGCGGGAAGCAATGCAAATTAATTCTGATTTTAAATAAGTGATGCCAGACGCATACGTAATGGCTTTTTCCTACCATGCTAACTGCATTGCAGTGTTGTGCTCTTGTACTCTGCATAGTGTTCTTCCTGATGTTTTGTCAAGTGTGTAAATAACTAGGGAAAGGAAACTCTCAAGCACCTTAAAGTGCTCTGTCATTATTTATGGGCCATATAAAGCTCCAAAATAAATGTGCATACTTTAATACAAATAGTACATCGGATAACTAACATACATTATGCCAAATACAAATGCACACCCGAAGAAAACAAATTTTTACACCTGCTTTCACATTTAAAATTACAGCATTCCCTCAAACTATGGCATAAAGTGTTTAGATATCTTGGAAGGCCACAATTTGTGGTGCATGACAACATTGACCTATGCTCACAAGGGCAAAAATCCAATGACTTCTGCCAATGCAGTACACCAAAAACGTGAGCTGCACTTTTACTTGTGAAGAAAGAAGCAAAAAGTCTGGCAACTGCCCAACACTCAACTTTCTGGTGAGAGTTTCAAAGTTACTTCAATAATTCTATGTAATGAACATGTTTTACAAGAAAAAAAGCATCTTCAGCTTACAGGGCACAACGTAAGAGACTTTGAAGTATCTTCCTCAGCTGCTTCACATCTCAATGATGAAACAGAAAAAAAAATGAAAAAAAAGTATTAACACCTATTAATCTCTGTATTAAGTACTATGTAATTGTTCCCCCTCTGACCTGTGTACTCAATGACCGTTACTGTGTACAAGGTCTGTGTTATTTCTAGAATATATGCTGCTACTGTGTATTGAACATACACAAGGACTTGCAGACAACTTCACGTGATTAAAACACATCTCATTAATGCAAGATGGAAATGTCAAAGAAAAGTAGTTTTAAACTGATTAACACTTCAGTTTCCAATGCAAGGCTATGGTTAGTTTGTTAAGTACCCACTTTACCCTACTTAAGGTGATAATATACTTATAAATTACTCAACACATGCTTACACATCAACATATTAACTTCAATGCTCAAAGTATTTTTTAGGCCAGGCAGGGCACTGATTTATCTTGCATGTTTGCATACTGGACACAAAAGACTTAGGATAACAACAATGAAGCCAAATGTAGAAATTCAAAATGATCTCTGATCTCATTCAGGAGCAGAGTATTTCCTCATTTTTTTTTTTGAACAGTGAGACACTTATCAAGCATTTTAAATGAGTATTTGAGACATCAGTTATTGTGTTAAACGGATTCGACAAGCTGGTAACTTGCATGTTATGGTTTTCCCACATATCGATCTCTTAGTATCAAAATTACCCAGATGGATAAATAAAAGACTGAACAGTTTGATAACCCATTTGTTATCAAAGTAGTCACTTCCATCTCTGTAAAATCTTAAAATGTATGCATGTACCTACTGTGTGTATAAATGTAAATAGAAATGTTACTATTCTGTGTTAAACTGGAACTTGGTATAATAAAATGCAAGGAAAAGGAGCTTTCCTCCCTGGGCCTCCTCTGAAAATGGGCATTACCCTGTTGGACTTTCCCGATAAAACAAAGACAAATAACCTACATATTGACAAGCTACACAAGAGGCGTCTGTTTTCCTGGCCATTGTTCAAATGTCGGCCTATTCCCCAAGAAATCTCAAGTGTTACGAAAGAAGGTTTTGCTTCAAAGGAGAACATGACTTTGCCAACTGTCATGTTCCATTCTGAACCAAACTATAGACCTGGTAAGCAAGTGTAATAAGAAAAACAAATATCATATTTGATTTGTCTGAACTTTTCTTTTTTGTTAAACGTTTTATTTTGATTTGAAAATTTGCTTCCCAGATTATTTATAAATACAAAAAAGCAGTAGCATATACTATCAAAACAACTGACATGGGTGACACAGTGGCTCAACAGACTGTGGTGTCTCCTCACAGCATGAGGTTCCCTGGTTCGAATCTCCGCTGGGGTGCTTTCTGTGCGGATTCTGTTTGTCCTGCCTGTGCTTGCATGGGTTTTCTCCCACATTCCAAAGACGTGCAGTAGGTGGACTGGACATTCTAAATTGGCCACAGGTGTGGGTATGGAGTATGAACCTTGGCTCTGTAGGATTGTCACTGTTCAAATTAAACCTGACCCCAAAAGCAAACATGGGAAAAAAAAAGAGTTGTGGATTGACAACGATGTTAAATTGATAAGGATCATTCATGCAGGTTCAGGAATACCAGAAGAAAAGAAAAATCAGACCCATCAGAAATAATTAAATAGAGGAACCTTGACTGACAAATGTATGTGTATTCTCAGCCAGCAAGTATAAACATCCCGCCTACATCTACACCAACATATCCAACTCTTAAACATGCGTTGAGCCACATTAACTTAAAAATAATTACAGGTAAGCACTTTCACACAGGTAAAAGTCACCTGAAAATAGTCTACACTCAAGTGTACAAATTAGTCTACACTCAAGTGTACAAATACATCAGTAGACATCAAGCACATAACTAGTTTACAGAACATTCACACATTCTAAAACAAAAATCGGACATCAATTAATATCTATTCTGCACAGGATCTTAGTAACAGTGTTACATCACAAATTCCTTGAATAAAAGAATCATCACAATGCTACAGGACAAGTGGCAGTTTCACAAAAAAGGTATTTCCTTCTACTCTTATTAAGCCTACAATTCCCTATTACAGTACATCTCTTATTAAGTTGCCCCTACTTACAGTTTAACACCCATCCTGCATCTAGCCCCATTTCACAATTATTCAACACTTAATGAATAGTTGCTTTATAAAGAACATTTTCGGCTCAAGTCCGATAGGCATTTAAAATGACTTCTGGCCATGTAATCACAGAAAATGAGAAACACGCATAACATGCACACATACATATTAAAATGTAATTACGACAAAATGAAGCCCTAAAAGAGATGGAAGGAAATTCTGAGTTAGTAATAAGACCCAGCTGACAAAGGAGGAGTCGTCATCTTAATGGATTACATGAAATATAAAGAAGTGTTGCACCTTCTGCACAATGATGCATCTTACAAAAGAATTAGTAAAGAGGTGGAAAAGATAAAGATGAAAGTGAGACTGTTTGGAGAATTATAAGGAGCAAGGTTTGATATATATATATATATATATATATATATATATAACTTGTGTAGTTATTCCTTCATTCAAATGTCTATCCAAGGTGCATAAAGATCCCTATCGCCCACCGATGCAGCCGATTGTTGCAGGAGCTGGGTGGGTTACAGAACCAGCCTCCATATATATAGAACATCATATGAAGGAGATACTGACAAAGGATCCGGCAGTACTGAGAGATACCAAAGATTTTATAGGAAGATTGAATCAACATATGAATAATGGTTTGGAAAGAAACATCTAAATGGTAACCATGGATATTAAAAACTTGTTTCACAAGTATTCCTAACGAATATTGTTTGTCAGCCCTGAGAAGCTTTTTGCTGAAAAAAAGTGAATATGGAGAAAGAAAAATAGAAGTTATTTGTGGTTTAATGGAAATAATATTTTCATATTTGAAGGAGAGTTTTACATCCAGGTATGTGGTGGGGCAATGGGTACACCATGTGCCAACAGTTATGCAATCATAGTGTTGGCGCATTGGGAAGGAGAGGTTATACAGAGTCATGGCTCATTGAAAAAGTACATCAAAATGTACCAAAGATTTGTAGATGATATATATATTCTATGGGATGGCAATATTACGGAATTGGAGGAATTCCATGCGTACCTGGAGGAAAGTACAAGTTTCTTAAAATTTACTATGGCCTACAATGATACACAAATGGATTTTTTAGATGTAAGAATCCATCAGAATGATGAAGGGAAATTGGATAATTGCCTTTTTAGAAAAGAGTGTTGGAAAAATAACATCTAGCCAAAAAATAGCATGCACCAAAAATATACGTATAAGAACATAATGAAGGGACAATTTTTAAGAATGTCCTGACTGCATTCGAATGAGGCAGAGTTTGGAGCAGACATGATGGATATGCACCACAATTCTATACAAAGAGGCTATAATGAACAGGAAATCATGAGAATGGAGCAATTAGTCAGGGGAGAAAGAGAAGGGGAAGGAACACCATATCTCAAAGATGGACAAGTGGAAAGTGGTTTAAAAAGAAATACGCATAGAGAGATTTGAGGATGACCATCACGCATACTGTGTACACCAATAAAAATTTGTAACATCATTAGGGACAATTGGAAGATTCTTTCCACTAATGATGAACTTAAAGACATAGTTGGTGAAATCCCAAGGTTCAGCTTCAAGAATGGGAGAAATCTGAAACCGATTCTATGTAAAGAGAACATGATTGTCCAACCTGTAGATTCACAAAGAAAGGGAACTTTTCCGTGTAGAAGATGCCCTATGTGTAAGTACATTTGCACAGACAAGAAATTCATACATCCAGATACTAAGGTAGTATATGAAACCAACTTTTATGCGGACTGTACTACAAGAAATATAATTTATCTAGCTACATGTTTGAAGTGCAATAATTTCCATATAGGAAAAACCATAAGACAGATGAAGGAAAGGGTCTCAAAACATGTTAGTGACATAAAGCTTAAGGACTATAACCCCCCCCCCCCCCGGCAAAGCACATAAGAGACAATCCTGGCCATGGTTTTAGCTTTACAGCCCTGCAGATAAGGTATACTTCAGACAGAGGAGGAGACATGAACAACATGTTGGAACGGAATGAAATGTACTGGATTGGGAAATTAAGAGCTTATAAGGCATCAGGGCTGAATACTGCCTTTCCGATGAAACCGAAGTTACAAGAAAGAAACTTTAAGAGACTTATGACAGGATCCACAAGAGGGAGCTGTTATAAAGGAATCCAGTTATTGGTGGAGAGGTCTTATAAAAGTTAAGAAGCAATGGTGGAGAGTTAGATCTGAAGAAGGATCAGTGTTGGGATCCGAAAGCGCTTATTCAATTATGTCCACCATGGAGCTCTATACTAACTGAAACAGTGTTTTACTTTCTTTATTTTTAACCTTGGCATCAATAAATGTTTTATGAATTTTAGTCGCCACAGCGGATCATCTGTTTCTATTTCTTCCTGTCCTCTGCATCTTGCTCTGTCACACCAACCACCTGCATGTAGTCTCTCACCACATCCATAAACCTCATCTTAGGCCTTCCTCTTTTCCCGTTACCTCGTAGCTTCATCCTTAGCATCTTTTTCCCAATATACTCAGCATCCCTCCTCAGCACATGTCCAAACCAATGTAATATTGCCTCTCTGGCTTTGTCTCCAAACCTTCCAACCTGGGCAGACCCTCTAATATACTTATTCCTAATCCTGTCCACCCTCGTCACATCCAGTGCAAATCTTAACATCTTTAACTCTACCACATCCAGCTCTAACTCATGCATTTTTGTCAATGCCACTGTCTCCAACGCATATAACATAGCTGGTCTCACTACCCCTCTTGTAGATCTTCCCTTTCACTTTTACTGGTACTAGTCTGTCACAAATCACTCCTGACACTCTTCTCCACCCACTCCATCCTGCCTGTACTGTCTTCTTCACCTCTCTTCCACTCTCTCCATTACTCTGAACTATTGATCCCAAGTATTTAAACTCTTCCACCTTCGCCACCTCTACACCTTGCATTCTTACCATTCCTCTAGCCTCCCTCTCAGTCACACACACATATATTCTCTGTCTTAGTCCTGCTGACCTTCATTCCTCTTCTCTCTACAGCACATCTCCATCTCTCCAGGGTCTCCTCCACCTGTTCCCTACTCTCACTACAGATCTCAATGTCATCTGCAAACATCATAGTCCACGGGGACTCCTGTCTGATCTCGTCAACCTGTCCATCACCATTGCAAAATAAGAAAGGGCTCGGAGCTGATCCTTGATGTAATCCCACCTCCATCTTAAACGCATCCGTCACTCCCCCCGCAGACCTCACTGCTGTCACATTATCATACATATCCTGTACCACTCTTACATACTTCTCTGACACTCCCGACTTCCTCATACAATACCACAACTCCTCTCAAGCACCCTGTCATATGCTTTCTCGAAGTCCACTAAGACACAATGCAACTCCTTCTGACTTTCTCTGTACTTCTCCATCAACACTCTCAGAGCAAACATCGCATCTGTAGCGCTCTTTCCCGGCATGAAACCATACTGCTGATCACTAATCATCACGTGCCGTCTTAACCTAGCTTCCACTACTCTTTCCCATAACTTCATGCTGTGACTGATAAGTTTAATCCGTCTGTAGTTACTACAGCTCTGCACATCACCCTTATTCTTAAAAAAATGGTACCAAAACACTTTCTCCATTCCTCAGGCATCCTCTCACTTTCCAATATTTCATTAAACAATCTGGTTAAAAACTCCACTGCCATTTCACCTAAACACCTCCATGCTTCCACAGGTATGTCATCTGGACCAACAGCCTTTCCATTCTTCATCCTCAATAGCTATCCTTACTTCCTTCCTTGCTAATCCATTGCACTTCATGATTCACTATCCCCACATCATCCAACCTTCTCTCCCTTTCATTCTCTTCATTTTCAACCCCTCAAAGTACTCTTTCCATCTGGCTCAACACACTCTCCTTGCTTGTAAGTATGTTTCCCTCATTATCCTTTATCACCTTTACCTGCTGCACATCTTTCGTAGCTCGGTCTCTCTGTCTAGCCAAATCGGTACAGGTCCTTTTCTCCCTCACTAGTGTCCAACCTTTCATAAAACTCTTCATATGCCTTACCCTTAGCCACCTCTCTCTCTGCCATGCACCTCATCTCCTTATACTCCTGTCTACTTTCTTCATCTCTCTCTGACAATCGCACTTCTTTTTTGCCAACCTCTTTCTCTGCATACTCTCCTGTACTTCCTCATTCCACCACCATGTCTCCTTGTCGTCCTTCCTCTGTCTAGATGTCATACCAATCACCTTTCTAACCGTCTCCCTTACTAGCTCTAACCCAGCTATTTGTAACTCTTCCGTGCCACCCAGTGCTGGTCTTAACTCTTCCCTGAACTCCACCTCACAATTACCCTTTTTCAATTTCCACCATTTGATCCTTGGTGCTGCCCTCACACTCCTCCTCCTCTTCTTGATCACCAACGTAATCTTGCAAACCACCATCGTATGCTGCCTAACTACACCTTCCCCGGTCACCACTTTACAGTCCCCAATCTCTATATTATTATATACACACACACACACACACACACACACACACACACACACACACACACACACACACACACACACACACACACACACGACTACTACAATGCTTTCATGGAAAATGCATACCACAGTAATAAAACCTTATAGCACCAGACTGCTAGTAACCATTTATTAAGTACATAACAAATGCAGTCTAGTGGAAAGTTTCTACATTTACCTTTGGAATTATGCTTCTACCAGAAACAGCAAATAAATGCCAAAATGCTTTCAGGCAATGGAATGGCATCAAGTAAACCCAGAAATGTATTTCAGATTTTGCTTCAGTAAATGTGCATATCTGTTGCTTAAAATTGCAACTACTATCAGCAAAATGTAAAATACACATCTGCTTGTTAAATACTAATCTGGGGTTAAAACCTGCACTGTACAGCCGCTACCAGAATCTATTATTCATAAGCCATAAGCAAAGTTTACAATAAAAGGAGGAGACTTACACAAAAAAAGGCCAAATCTCAAATAGAAAAATCATCCCTGATCAGCATTAGTAAGAAATTGAGGGCCCTCATCAAGTCAACTAAAGCTAATTTTGAAAAGAAAGTTGCCAAGGATGCCAACAATAACCATAAGGCCTTCTATGGCTACGTCAAAAACCTAAATAGCACCGCTCAGGTCTGTTCTGAGCTAGTACAAAATGGAGCTAGTACAAAATGGAACAAAATACACTGACCCTTCTGACATTGCCAACATCTTGGCTGACAGGTTCAGTGCAAATCCCCCCCCCCCCCCCCCCTCACCACCTACAGGGCCTATTACCATTCCAGGGATTGTGCAAGTCCAATTATTACTGATACATTGGTTAACAAGGCTCTATCTAAAGCTAAAAACACTGCCTCCATTGGACCAGATGGTGTCCCAGGCTGCGTCATACGCGAGCTCCAAAAGGAATCAACCCCACATCTTAATACCCTGTTCAGTCTCAGCCTCTCCACAGGATATGTGCCCATAGAATGGCATACGGCAATGGTGGTCCCGCTACACAAGGGTGGGGCCACAACTGACCCTGGGAACTACCGACCAATAAGCCTGACCAGTCTGATCTGTAAGGCTATGGAGCAAATCATTATGGAACTCAGAAATGGAGAGATTGGGAACCTCCAGTCGCTGGACCCCACACAGTTCGGCTTCAAGGGCAGATCATGCCTCCTGAACCTGGTGGATTTCTTTGAGACAGTTACTCAGGCTATAGATAAGGGAAAGGAGGTGCACACAGCTTACCTTGATCTTGCTAAAGCATTTGACACCATTCCCCATTCAGTTATTATTGATAAGCTCACCAGCCTGGGCATAAACCCTTACGTCACAAGATGGATCGCAAACTGGCTCTCAGACAGATCCCATAAAGTAAGAGTAGCAGGATCTATGTCCGAATCCAGACCAGTAACGAGTGGTGTGCCTCAGGGCTCTGTCCTGGGGCCCTTCCTGTTCGGCATATACTTCTCAGAAGTACAGGCAAGCACGGAAGGGCTGTGGCTGACTAAGTTTGTGGACGACTGCAAATGGGGTGCTATAATAGAGTCTCCGGCCGACATGGAGATCCTCCAGAAGGGCCCAAAATGAGACTGATGCATGGTGTCAAAGCCATGGTCTCAAGCTAAATGCAAAAAAATGCGTAGTAATCCCCTTTGGAAAAAACAGAGTACTCGCAAACTACAACATAGGAGGTAATCCCCTGAAATCTGAAGAAATAAGGGATCCAGGGACCCAAGTAGATAGTCAGCTTTCCTTTGATAACCATGTTGCCAAAGTGGTTAGAAAATCCTTCTATGTGACCCATCTGATCACAAAAGGGTTCGCATCAAGATCTAAGGATGTAATGGTGCCCCTCTACTCTTCCCTCATCAGACCCATTATTGAGTACAATGCACCAATTGGAATGTACCTGGCTAGACATCTCCAGCAGTTGGAGAGACCACAAAGGTATCTAACCAAGAGGATTACTGGCCTCAAATAGTTGCCCTATGCAGCACGATTGAAAAAGCTAAGACTGTTCTCTGTTGCATACCGCTTTCTCAGAGGCGATCTCTGTCTAACGTACAGAGCCATGTCCAACCCAGAATTGTTGAACATGCTCCATCTTAGCAAAACCAAATCTACTCGAGCTACACACTCTAGGGATATAAACCACAACACAACGATGAATAGAACATGCTGGAGGGATAGATTCCCTTCACAGAGACTTCCCTTACTATGGAACAGGGTCCCGATCTACATAAGACAGAGCCCCTCACTACCACTCAAGAGGAACCTTGATGGAGTGGATGGGTAACAGAAAGTTCACACCAGGGATCACACCAACAGCACTACTAGATGGGGGCCAAGGGTACTAGCTTCTAGTACAAGGGTCTAGGGAACTACTAAAGGGGTGGTGAATACCGCACAACATGGCTGGGCTAATATATGCCTTCGGGCAGAGAGCCCAGTATCAACCTATGAACCTATAATAACATCCTCAAAAGAATTTAACTATAATTCTGACATTCTGTGAAAAAACAGCATTCGAATTTATGTCAGAGTGACTGTCCCCGGTGTCTCTTTGGGGTTCCTTACACCTCTGAAAAACTACCAACTGTTTCCATCTCAAACTCACCAATGACTGGAGCTATGGGCAGCAGTAGAGTCTCTACATGGTGCTCTATAAAGAAATGTAAGGCCAACCAGTTTTGGAATGTAGAGTGATGCACAATATCCATCACAGACTGCGTGCCATGGCAGGGCTAGCTACTTGATGGTGTAAAATATGGCTCCAAGTGATTTGGTCATGTTGACTAAGGTCACCAAATGGACATTGGTATTTGCTAGCGATAGGTGGGTGGAAAACCCAGCCTACTCTGACTTACACCAGGGACCCATGCTAACAATGGGAGGAGTATATGTTCCCCTGTTGGCCGGTGTGAACTCACCATAAAGCCCAGCAGCAGCCATGGGTCAATAAACTACCGGCTGGTCGGTGTCCAGTTGTCCAGCCTCTGTTACCTGGGATAGCTCTGTTGAGTGAAAGCTGGACATAAAAAGCAATCAACCTGGCAAACATGAACTAAATTGCTACACTTAATGTAGGTTCACTTACAAGATGAAGATTGGAAGTGGCTGACATGATGGTATGGAGGAGGTTGGAAATCATATGTATCCAAGAGACAAGATGGAAGGATAGTGCAGCAAAGCTACTTGGCTTGGAATCCATAGCGTGCTACGTAAGAAGACAGGCAAGAAATGGGTGTGGGAATTGTGGTGAGGCTTCAGAAGGCAGTGAGGGATGTCAGAGTTGGTGACAGACTCATGGCAATCAGAATCCAGCCTAATGATAGGCTGATATGTACCACATCAGGGTTTTGATAGTGAAAAGAAGAGCACATTCAAACAGTTGTACATATCAGGACACACAGAGAAAAGGATAGGACGACTGCCTGGATCTGCATGGGTAGAGCGACAGGAGTATAGAGGCCATTCTGGACTTCTGTCTGGCAAATGGCTTGACAGTAGCCAACACATGACTCAGAAAGATAGTCACAGTCACAAGATCATATACAAGAGTGGCCAACATGCAACTCAAGTAAACCTCCTCCTAGTAAGGAAAGGGCACTGGGGTAGAACCAGTGACTGAAAAGTCATTCCCAGTGGAACAGTCAGCATAAAGTATAAACCACTGTTTGCCACAATCAGATGCAATCAGTGGTTAGAGAAGTCTCCAAAGTAAAACAGAGATCAGGCTGAAGTCCAGGAAGTTGAATTGTGAAAAAAGTACTGTAGTTCAAGGAATTAGTCAGGGCTCTAGTACCCCAAGAAGAGAAGGAAATGTGTGGAGGTGAATTAGAATGGCAGTGCTTCAAAACAGAATGTGCGAGGATTACAGAGCGGATATGTTTCCAAGCCAGGTATGGAGATAAGGTACATAAGGAAAGCTGGTGGTGGAATGCAGAACTCCAGGAAGTTATCGAAAGAAAGGAGTCGTCAAGGAAAAAGTGGGAGATAGAAAAGACAGACCAGGCTGGGAAGGAATACTGGTTGGCTAACAAGCAAGCTAAGAAAGGAGTCCCAAAAGCAAAGAAGAGGGCATCAGAGGCACTCTACCAGCTTCTGGAAAGTGAGTCAGTGGGTGGCACAAAGGCTTTATCAGGTTGCAAGGCAAAGACAGAAAGAAGAAGATAGTCAGACACCTTTCATGAAGGATGCCAGCAACAACCTGCTCACCGGTCCAAAAGGACATACAAGGCAGATGGAAGGAGTACTTCCAGCAGTTTCTGAGAGAAGAAAACCTCACAGAAGCTGTACTGCCCCAGACACAGCCTGCAAAAAGTGAAGAGGAGGAGTCCACCCTAGAAGTAGTAAGAATAGCATGAAGGAAAATGAAGTCAAAGGAAAGCAATAGGCTCAGATGAGGTGACAGCAGATTAGATAAAGATATTGGCGGAGAGATGGCTCCTGACAGTACTCAGACCAGCGTGGAAAGAAAGGCAAAAAATAAGCTGTATCAGTGTATAAGAACACAAGCACGCAGGTCACTCCAAAGCAAGTACAAATATGACTCAGTCATTGTCCATGCCGGTGTGAATGACCTAAGACGTACCTCCCTGGACTACATGGAGACAGAGGAGCTCTCTGATTATGTAGCCCAGGCCAGTATGACCCTGACCCTGAGCAGCATCTTACCCTCACCAAGAATGATGCCACAGTACAAAGACAAAATGATCAGCTTTAACAATTGGCTCAATTACTGGTGTCATTCTAAGGGGATCCAATGTCTGTCAGCTTGGGATGACATGCTTGACAAGCCACGCTGCTTCACAAGGGACGGCTTGCACCTGTCACCCCTGGGCTTCCGGATATTGGCCAAGGCTCTTGCCACCCCCATAGTGCCTTTTTTAGGCAAGGCTCAAAAGGCAAACCCACCTCCCTAGAAAACACTAGTGGAAAAAAAATAAGGGTAATGCTGCTCAACGCCAGAAGTCTAAACCTCAAGATGCACGCTCTCGAAGCCTTCCTCAGTATAGAGAACATCGATGCCTGTGCAGTGACTGAAACCTGGTTCAAGGCTCCTGAGAGCACCCCAGCACTACCAGGTTATAACTCATATCATGCTTTTCGGCCTCAAAACTTGGACAGAACCACAAAAGGAGGGGGAGTATCCATATTCAAAGATACCCACACCTCCAGGTTAGTGGCAACGCACGAAGCATCGAAGACCATCCAGGTGCAACTAACCGTAGGCAAAACTGCCCTACAGTTTGTAGCATGCTACAAGACCACCCTCTCAAACTCGGGGACCCCACTCAGCCTTCCTGAAGACACTGGAGAGTATGAATGTCTCTCCAAATACCATCATATTGGGAGACTTCAACTACCCAAACAGACTGGGAGCATTACTCAAGCCCCAACACCCTAGCCCAAAGGTTCCTAGAATTCATAAACTCAAATGCGATGGAACAACTAGTCACCACTCCCACAAGAGGAGATAATATACTAGACCCGATCATCACAAACATGGGGACACAATGCTCCACACCAGAAGTATACCCCTCATTGGTGAGATCAGACCATATCATCACAAACATGGGGACACAATGCTCCACACCAGAAGTATACCCCTCATTGGTGAGATCAGACCATAAATTAATCTCACTGGAAGTCCACATCCCGCCCCCACCCCCAGCACAAAAGACCACAGTGAAGAATTTCTCAAAAGCTGATTTCACACTTCTTAAGACTGAAGTGGTATCCTTCAAGGTCCCTGGGCCAGTGAAAACCACAGCCCACACCGCTGAATCCTTTATAAACGCATTCTACGGACACCTTCAAGAATCCATGGATCATGCAATCCCAAATAAAACCAAGACCCATTCCCCCAAAGGCAGGCGTCCTGTCTGGTGGACCCCAGCCATAAACCAGCTTTACAACAGGAGGAGGAAGCTACTACATGACAGAGCAAAATCCCCAAAAGGGAAGGCATCTTTGATCAGTACTAGCAAAAAACTACGATCACTCATAAAATCATCCAAGGCCAACTTTGAGAGAAAAATCGCAAAAGACACTAAAGACAATCACAAGGCCTTCTTTAGTTATGTTAGAAACCTGGGTGGAAACTCCCAGATATGCTTAGTTAGTCCAAAATGACAAAAAATACACTGAACCCACAGACATTGCCAACATACTGGCAGACAGGTTCAGTGCAAATTTCTCCCGCCCAAAAGGAGAAATATCTATCCCAGCAGAGAGTGTAGCCTCCCTGACATCTCAGATGCCCAGGTGAGAGCCGCCCTCTCCAAAGCTAAAAACACAGCATCAATGGGGCCAGACGGTGTCCCGGATTGCATGCTACATGAACTCCAAGGAGGAACTAAACCCGCACATAAGGCTGCTGTTTAATCTTAGCCTTACTACAGGATATGTACCCAAAGAATGGCGTACAGCAACAGTGGTCCCACTCCGCAAAGGAGGTGCTTCTACGGACCCTGGAAATTACCGCCCCATAAGCTTGACGAGCCTGGTCTGCAAAGCTATGGAGAGGATCATTATGGAACTCATAAACAGAGACATTGCGGACCTACAGACACTGGATCCTACCCAATTCGGCTTTGTCAAGGGCAGATCCTGCCTTTTGAACCTGGTCGACTTTTTTGAAACAGTCACTAAGGCCATTGATGAGGGTAAGGCAGTTCACACAGCCTACCTTGATCTTGCAAAAGCCTTCGACACAATACCCCACTCGGGCATCATAGACAAGCTCACCAGCTTAAATGTAAACCCATATGTCATAAGATGGGTTGCAAACTGGCTCAAGGACAGAACCCACAAGGCCAGAATTGCTGGAGCCATGTCAGACTAAGCCAGCCACAAGCGGTGTCCCACAGGGCTCGGTCCTGGGACCCCTCTTGTTCGGCATTTATTTTTCCGAGGTGCAAGCAAACATAGGAGGATTGTGGCTGACAAAGTCCTCAGATGACTGCAAACTGGATGCCATAATTGATACTCCTGCGGACACAAGCATCCTTCAGAAAGGCCTCATAGAAACGGATAACTGGTGCCAGAGCCATGGCCTTAAACTGAATGCCAAAAAATGTATAGTCATACCCTTTGGTAAAAACAAAGTACCCACAAATTACCACATATAGCTGGCAATCCATTAAGTATGGAAGAAGTAATCAGTGACCTAGGGACCCAAGTTGACAGTAACCTCTCATTTGACACTCACATTGCCAAGGTGGTTAGGAAGACCTTCTATATTACCCACCTTATCATGAAAGGATTCACATCTAGATCAAGAGAAGTCATTGTGCCCCTATACTCTTCCCTTAACAGGCCCATAATTGAGTACAATGCCCCATTTGGGATGTACCTTACCCGACACCTGCAGCAGTTAGAAAGACCCCAAAAGTACCTCACCAAGAGGATCAAGGGTCTCAAACATATGTCATATGCTGCCCGGCTGAAGAAACTTCAGCTCTATTCAGTCGCATACCGCCTACTCAGAGGCGATCTATGCCTGACGTACAAGGCCATGTCCAATCTGGAATTAATGGACATGCTCCACCTCAGAAAATCCAAATCCACCAGAGCCACGAGGCGAGATTTGAACCTCAACACAGAAATAAATAGGACGTGCTGGAGGGACAGATTCATAACCCAGAGGCTCTCTACACTCTGGAACAGAATCCCAGTCCATGTTAGGCAGAGCCCCTCACTGACTCTCTTCAAGAGAAATCTTGACGAGTGGATGGGAGATCGTAGGTTTACCCCGGGAGTCATCTCTGTGTCACTACTAGACAGAGGCACAGTAAACTAAACCCTAAATGGGCATAGTATTCTCATTCCAAGTGGTGGCGAAAGCCACACACACTCTGGCTAGGCTTATAAATGCCCTAGGGCAGATGGCCTAGTATAAACCTATGAAGCTATATACAACTGTGGGCAATACAGAGGTATCAAACTCCTGTTACGCTGTATAAAAGTTCTGATAAGGGCGATTGATAGACAGGTAAGCAAAGGAGTAGAAAGTAAGATGGGAAATACAGTTTGGATTCAGATCAGAATGCAGCACAGCTGACCAAATGCTTGCAATGAGACAGATAGTTCAGAAGAAGCTAAAGATGAGGAGAGTATCCAAATGCACATTCCTAAACTTGGAGAAAGCATATGATGAGGTCCCAGGAAAGCCGAGGTCCCAGGAAAGCCGATATGGGAAGTCTTTCAGTGGTACATAGCCCCAGAAACACAAAGTATTAGTGTAGGCTATGTAAAAAGATCCAGTGAATCAATGAACACTGTTCAGTCTCACACACTGGTTTCCAATGGGAGTGGGTGTGCTTCAAGGTTCATCGCTGTTCCAACTGCTGTACATACAAACAGGTCGGAGGGGGACAGATCAAAGCTGCTGTACGCAGATGATGTGGCATTACAGCAGACTCAGAGCAAGAACTTGAGTAAAGGATATTCAAATGGAAAGCAAAACTTAAAGAACATGGGATGAAACAAAATACAGGCAAGACAATGGTAACGGCAGCAAACTGGGGAAATCAGGAGGAGAGACTTCAGACAGAAGGGAAGACAACTGAACATGTTAACAGCTTCATGCATATGGCCGGGGTGGTTGAGGAGAAGGGAAGATGAATAAAGAGGTCAAAGCTAGAATCAGAGGGGCTGCAGGCAAATGGCATAAAATGTCAGGTGTAGTGCAAAACAGAAGACTGCCAAAGAAGCTGAAAAGCAAGGTGTACAAAATGCTGGTGTGATCAGTACTACTATATGGTACAGAAACCTAGGCAGTAAAGGCAGAGCAGATGATGAAGCTAAAGGTGATGGAAATTAAGTGCCTGGAGACAGGTGGTAGAATGCACACTGTGGGAGAGACGAAGAAATCAGGACATAAGAGCAGAAACCAAAGTAGGTCTACCTGAAAAGATTGAACAGAACAGATTACGGTGGTTTGTTCACATGTACTGAAAAGCAGAAGACAATCTGGTAAAGATGATTTGGGACAGACACGAAAAAGGCAAGAGGAAAGCAATACATCCAGTAAAGAGGAAATGATGACATCCAGCAAATATTAGGATGGATTGTGTGAGTAAAAATCTTGTGACAGGCATGAGTGTGAAACTGAATCAAGAAAGATCGCGAAAGTTAAGGACACCTCAACCCCATGCAGAAAATTAGAAAAAAGCGGGCTTGAAGATGACATATTATATAATATGGAAGCACACACACACACACACACACACACACACACACACACACACACACATCTATACCAGTGGTTCCCAAACTTTTTCGATTCTCGGCTCCCTTGTTGAATGCAGATTTTCCCAAGACGCCGCCCCCCCGTCAAATTCTAACAAGTATACTTTGCGAAATAGCTAAACAGGAAATAGAACATTTGTTTCTAGATCATTAATAATCTTGACTTGCGTGGTGAAAACCCTGTATTCATACAGAGTAGAAAATGTCCATAATGATTTTAAAAGTGGTTTTTATGCTTTATTTTGGCATTTTCTATTTCTTTTGCTTTAAGAGTCAATTAATTAACTTTGTTTTTTCTTACCACCTATCCTGGGGTCCTGATAGTTCTTGAACTGACAGTTCACTCACCAGGCTGGAAAGCAGTATTGGCATGCTATCTAAAACTACATATTGTAAACTAGATGGGGTGATTGCTGCTTCCCCATCATTTGGTTGGATGTACAGAGACAGAGAAGGCATTCTGTTCCTCTTACCATTCTGTTATATTCTGGACTTCTTAATGTTTTGCATGTTTGCATTTAACTCTTCTCAATACTTCCATGTAGTAGAGGACTACAAACAACTGGATTTGTCTATCTACCATAAAAGACAAATATCACTGCATATCCATCCAAAAAGCTAAGAGGCTCCCCTTTAATCTGAAAGCAAGCTTCCTTTTGAAATACTGCATGAATCCTGTTACGCATACTCCGTAATTAAACGGAAAACATATTTATTAGTCAGTGCTCCTATCTTCACACTTGTTCTTTGGGAAAATACATTTATCATATTGCTTCCACCCCATGGAATTTGCCTCCAGAAGAAACTATGAAAAAAGTTGTCTGTGTTCTGAAAATAACTGGTCAATTAACTCCATGAACAACGAGTCTATTGGTACTTGAAAATGTAGTCATAGACTTAGGAGCTTTGGTTTAATAACTCCCTCTCTTTTTGCAATGGTTGTCCGGAAATCCTTTTATTTAATGCAGCTAATTGCCTAACAGCATAAAATTCCTACATTGTTCTTGCTCTGTCCTCTGCTGTACATGAAAAATAGATGTACTCCCTTGCATGTTCTACCATAGCATTAAGAAACGGGTGCAATATTCTGATGGCGGAAGCCTGTGACACCCCTGATATATCCCCTGTGGGTCTCTGGAATGTACCAGTAGCTAATATCATTAATGCTACACATACCCAAGTTTCCATAGGTACAGGTTCTCCTCGATTTCCATTGGGTTTGGGGGGGGGGGGCAGAGTTCCTGTAGTGTTTACCTAACCATCCTGTGTCACTGTACTAGTTCAATGTCATGCAGTCCATGATGTGTTAAATCTGGTCTGAACACCCTTTTTCTCCTTGGATGAGGTTTATCAGCATCAGCAGCATAGATATGAACCTGTTGCACACACACCTATGCTAAAGAGCATCATCATCCCCCAACATTCCCCGGGATTCATGAAGCTTGCGCCAGGCACAGGCGTAGCGTAGGCGGAATAATGCCAAATATGGCCGTCGAGCAATTCACGTACGATCCAATACCACGTGCACTACCGGTGTACGCCAGAACTGCGCAGCCCTCTGCATAGGTATGCTAATCACCCCATGCACAATGTCGCACCATGCAAATGAAGGCAGATAGTGATTCATGAAGTGGTGCAGGTGTAGCGTAAGCCCACGGAAATGTAAACCAAAAAACATGGTTTACATTTTCCCAAACAGAACATCGGAGCTATGGAAGCGGACCAGACTCGTGTATTACAAAGAACATATGCCAATGGCGAAATACACAGCCAATGGCATAAGAAAAGATGCACAACACCTAAAAAACAACATTTGATGTCATGTCCACAGTAACACACAGTACAACCGCAGGGCATGTGTGCGCAAACCAGAACATAAAGAAATTATATAAAAATATCATAAAAATCACAATGTAATACAAATCAGGTTTACACCATAATACACAATGGTAGGCATGGAACACCACAACCAAGGTGTAAGGGTTGCTAAGGGCCTGCAACAGTGTTCGGCGTGGTAACTATGAATTAGTAGTCAATGCCATGAAAATGAGGCAGATAATACTGAATTGCAAATGTCCCGCTGGATGAAGGTTGTACCATACGGCGCAGTGCTATAACACCGAGGAGTGGCTCAGAGGAGATACATGACAGTAGCAGAGGGGCGTGCCACCGTAGCAGTAAGCACATTGGAGCAATGCAAATCTGGCCTGGCCGTTGCTAAGCAAAGCTGCAGGACAGGGGTGGGGAGGAAGGTATAGAATAGTTTAGCTGAGAGCACACATGGTGCCCAAAAGCGCATGTGTACGGGGATGAAAATGTGCCCGAAATCCAGTAAGCGGATGCACGCGCTGCGAACAATAGCACAAACAGGAATGTCAAGGGAAGAAAAGAAGGAAATGCCGAAGTAGGGTAATTGGAGTACTAATGAGCAATCAACACCAATCAACTCACGGCGGCCAATCGACGGCAGCTGACAGGTCTGCTCGCAGAAACCTGCAAAACGGGATAGGGGAGGCACTGGAATGCAAAGAAAGGAGGGGAGGCATTGGATTGCAAAGATAGGAGATCTGTCATAGCAGAGCAAAGCAAACAGACAGTAGACCGGCAATAGCACACACTACTCAAGATACGCCAGGTCTAGGAAAGTACAAATAAAAGCCGGCTGCAGGATGCATGCCAGAAAATGGTAGCTGGAACGTGCAGAAATGTAAAGGGAAGGTCAAGATGTAATCCACGTCAGCCATATGTAATTCAACACCAAAGCCACCATAATAGTAGTTCCGGTAGTAAAACACAAAAGATACCCTGTAGCTACGATCGTACATACACACCCTATGACGACATCATCGGTGTTCACAGCACAATAGTATAAAGTGTGAAAGCACCCTACACACACCTGTGTATTTCCAAACACTGCACCATAGGTGTAAACACACGGGGAACTTTTAAAATGTACATGTTGGGAGCTGCCATAGCTGTGATTCATCAGCATGTGTTAGAGACTGACTGTGTTGTGGAGGATGATGCCGACAACCACCACAGTCCCCGGTGGAGGAGAAGAGTGTTCAGACCAAGGGTAACCTACCATGGGCTACATGATCTGGAAATAGTACAGCATTACAGGGTGGACAGGGACATCCTACAGCAAATAGTGGAGCTGTGCCAGCCACGTCCGAGAACCACAAACAACAGAGGAGAACCCATCCCAGTGGACACAAAGGTATGTGTAAGCTTGCGAATACTAGCCACAGGTACCTTTCAAAGGCCAACTGGAGATATAATGGGGATCTCACAGGCATCAGCATCCAGGGTACTACACCAGTTCCTGGATGCCATGTTACCACATGCCAATGAGCATATATACTTCCCCCGAACACAGGAGGAGTTGGCCAGCAATATGCGTCACTTCCACCGTGTGGCACACTACCCGGAGGTACTGGGTACGATAGACTGCACGCACATACAAATCAAGTCACCACCCGGTGAGCATGGTAGGCGCTACATAAACCATAAGGGATTCCACTCCATCAACTGCCAGGTCATGTGCAATGCCCAGGGCATTGTCATGGATGTGTGTGCTGGCAGCCCTGGAAGCTGCCATGACTCCCATATCTGGCATGCCTCACAGTTGTATCAGGTATTTGTCGGGGAGGACATCCCACATGGCCACCTTGTGGGGGATGTTGGCTATGCACTGGAGCCGTGGATGATGACTCCCATCAGAAATGCACACACACCCATGCAAGAACACACACCCATGCAAGAAGGCCATAATGAGGCACACGCACAAACCAGAATAATCAAAGAGCATGTGTTCGGGATGCTGAAATCACGGTTCCGGTGCTTGGACACATCTGGTGGAGCCTTGCAGTACTCTCCAGGCACGTGTGCCCACATCGTCATAGTATGTGCCATGCTACATAATATGATCCTGCGGAAACAGCTGCAGCAGGAACAAAATGGTGAAGGCCCTCATAGCCCACCACAATTGCCAAGGCCATCACAGGCACAGAGGGATTCAGACCATGAACACACTGTGCCAGCCCCAGTAGGCAGACAGAGGCATGCCCAATATGCCTATGCCTTGGCAAAGAGGGAACATATAGCACATACTCTGACAGTGTAGGCCCCTACGGACTGACACACCACTCCACCTGTACACACAGTAAAACGGATGGCACACAAACACAACCACCTGTAAATTGCAATGTATAGGTGGCCCACTGTGTGAATCCTACATCGGCAGCCCTCAAACATTGTACACACAACAGCTATCGGAACACGGCATGTCAACACCTGAACAGTACATGCGCCTATCAGCATATGGTGGTGCTGTGTGTATAGGTTCCCAGGTATATCGGTAGGTACATGGCCGATTGTCAGAGGCCATACATCAAACGGGGCAAACAGTGTCCGCTATCGCCACAACATCGAGTAACCAACTGTCGCTTAGTGGAGCAGAGGCAATTGCGGGAGCATATGTGTGTAAGCACTGTTCTGCACACACTCAGCACAGAGACCCTGCTGCGTTAATGAGGGGCTCCACATAATATAATCATGGATGTTGTGTCAAGGCATGGGGTGTACCCATGACAGGTATCAGTCACCCCAGCATGCTCCACCTACGGTTGTTTGAAGGTGTAGCACAGTATCGTGTGTGGCTCACTGTGATATACATACCCAATGCCGGAGCACATCCAGTAAACATCACATGGACATAACATTAACTGGACTCAGCAATATGTAAACTGAGTTACCCATGCGAGTGCAGTATGGAGTAACAGCCGTAGTATACTCCACGTAGAAAATGACATAACACGCGTACAAATCCCAGATGGCCATGTGTTACATGCAGTGACGGTCATGCATGTTCCCGGTCCCACATCCTGCAAGGGATGCAACGTAATCCCGAAGGCACAAGTAATGCATGTCAGATGCAGGTCATCAGATCATATATGTGTAGCACACGTTAGCAGGAATATGCATTGCCCACTGCTGGTAAGCGACGTTTAAATAAGACTATATGGATATGCGCGAAACAGGGATAAGCTTCACTGAATATCGCGCAGATCACGATCAATAATGTCCAGAACAGGTGAAACCAGCATTAATCACCACTGTACTAATAGCGCCTGATCTGAAGGGTAAAACGACCACTGCCAGGAGTAAAACACGCAACCATGTATAGAATCACCTAACACTACTGCTAGCCAAGATGCACCTAGGGTAGGGTTGCCACCTCTTCAAATGACCAATGTGGGACATACGTCGGATGTCTGCAGGCCAACACATACACCCGGCCAGTACGAAATTGAGAACTTCACTGTTTTGCCTAGATAAAAGCTCATCCTTGTAATGTTTACTTACGTATTCTGTTTCTAGAACATATAAGTGGTTCAGATACAGAATAACTGTTTCATACAACTATTCAACTATTACATAAACTATAGGAAATAAGTATGTTCCAAAATCTCAGGACATTTGCCATGTTTACAAATATTACGCAGGACACAACTGCCTAAAGAGGGACTGTCCCTCGCAGAGTGGGACAGCTGGTAACCCTAACCTATGGCAGGTGTGTAATGTGACAGGTACAGACACAAATGTGCGGAGTCCAGGAAACAGTATACACCAACAAGTACACAATGAAAGGTGTAGCTTGCCTGTCACACTATATTATATATATATATATATATATATATATATATATATATATATATATATATACATATATATATACATATACACACATATGTGCACATATATATACACAATACAAATAGGGCGATAGAGTGATATATGTTGATATATACGGATTCAGCGATATCTGCAAATATATATATAGATAGGTCAGCGACATTCATAACACCTCGGAGGTACAAATAAATAAGATACCGCCAACTATGGAATGTGTAACATACCGACATGCGTAACCACGAGGCTGAAAGACCGAAAGAACACAGTACCGGAACAGTACAACCGCGAGTAATAGTATGAAGGGACATTTAGTTACCGCTGCCGGTGTTGCGGTCCACGTAGGTACTGTGTTCAACTGTGTTTGTGAGTGCCTTAGTCTGTGTATGTGTGTGTTGAGGGTGCCGTGTGCATCCCCGTGACTGTAATGCATGTGTGTGTGTGTGTGTGTGTGTGTCCGCATCATGTCTGTTAGTGCCAACTCGGAGGTAGATCATTACAGTAGGTGTGGGTATAGCTAGCCGTAGGCATACGGCTACCACCTGTCCCACATTAAGTGGGACAGCCCCTCCCTGGGCAGGTGTGCCCTGACATAAATCATTACAAAGGGCAAATGTCCGGGATTGTAGGACATTAATATGCCCCATATATAATGTAATAGTTGCATTAAATAGTTATGCCTGTATGTAAGAAACGTAAATGTTACATGCAATATGATAAGTAGCCAAAGTCCCACAATAGGTATGTATTGAGGATAAAAGTATGTGCTAACCTGTGTACTGACCGTGGCTATGTGTTGGCCTGTAAACACCGCTGTGCGTCCTGCAAAGTGTCCAACAATGGCCATATGAAAAGGTGGCAACCCATGGCAAAGAGGTTGTGTTACCAACACAACCGCAATGACTGCAAATATCTGGGACAGAAATACACGGGATAGCTGTCATTTAGACATATCCCTTTACACATCGCTGCAATTCCGGAGGTATGGAAGTAGCAACCTCGCCTGCATACTATATAGAAACCAATTAACAACGGCCCAATGTACAATCCCGTAACATAAGTCTACTAACTGATAGCTCTTTAATTAGGGACGGGGCCCACACACATATCTGGAATATGTAGAAATGCAAGCCCCACAAACCTGTATATGCTACGTACACCCACCGACATCCCCCACACTAGAAACCATAGCAATACAGACTGTAATAACAGCACAAACATCCAGTCAGTCAATTACATCTGCAGAACCGTCAACATACCTTGTGAGAAACACAATTAAAGGCACCATGCAAATCTGCAGCCGTTATATAATGGAACAAACAGCGATGTTACAGGTTTTGTTTGCAATAATCCGTTATCAGATGTTGGGATGACGGGTACACCCACATGTTGAACCACATACTCTAGCAGTCCAACACAATCCACAGAGGACATGAATCCAAAGTATAACTGTATCCATGCAAAGCAGTTGCAATTGCACATAACAAAACACAATACAGGCCATCTCCCCGAAGGTAGGGCAAATGGGCAACGCCCAAGTGGAGAATTCAATTATACCCCACTGTTGCCGCGTAATTGGCGAATGGAGTACCTACAAAGCTGATATGCAAGTAATTAGTCACTCAGGAACACCAACTGGCGGGAGGAAACCACATGTTACAGGTATCTACGTATAAAAGGATGACTTACCAGACATTCAAACCGTATGCTCATACAAAATACCTGTTTAAGCAGTATGCGAGAGAGAGACGAAAGTCTGTAACGATAACAAGGTATGCACAACACTCGGTATGTACATTTATGTATAGCATGTTTTTTATTAATTATTTACTGTATGTATAGCCTGGTTTGCATTAATTAAAAGTGTCCGCAATGCATAAAGTGGGAAAAGGTATTTATGTAGTGATGTCTTGCTGAGCATACTAACACAAGTCGAAACTGTGCGTCCAGCAGTGGGCCACAAGGTACACATCACAGACACCACAAGGGATGCTACATGAGGGCTTTAAACAGAACAATTCCATACAACCCGCCATCAGTGGTAGGGTATGTCCAACAAGTATGTGCCATAGCAGGGGATAGTATATGTTGATATACTGTCACAGTAGGCATGTGTATGGGCATATAACGACAATGACATGTCTAAGGTGGTCCCGCTGTGCAAGTATGCTTTGCATTATGGGATACTATGTGAAATATGTGTAATGTATAGTATTGTAGATAGATATGTCAGATATTCTACACAGCATAACAGGCATATCATGCATACCAAAGGTATCGTCTATTGGCATATACAATAACAGGATACATATGGCTTGTAGGCATGGGACATTGCAATAGCATGATAGCTAATCTAAATGGAAGGGCTACCAAGTAACCATGCATGAAGGACATGTAATAGCTTCACAGGCTCATAGTGGGGTACTATGCAGTCTGGCAAGTCCATGTGTAAGCACAACTATAGTGTTCACACCAGTGGCACCTCTCTAGGGTAGTGTCCTGTGAACAGCAGAGTCATGTGTTGCCTGCACTTCTGCACAGTACAGCCACTGCAGTGATCCCTGGCGTACATGTGTCTCCCAACCACCAAGGGAGGTATCCCATGAACAGTGCTACTGAGTGTCCCTGCGTGATGTACATAGGACTCATGTTCCAAAGCATGGTGTTTGGGAATGTAACCCTCAAGCACATCCCACTCATTGTTGCATGTGTGCACATATCCATGAGCATGTTGCTCACAGTGGCTTTTGCTTATGTCGCGTATGTGGAGTACACCCATTAATATTGTTGTGGACATGGGCTCTGTCTGTTCAGCAGAGGTCACCCCTGAGTATGTAGTATGCAAATGTGTAGAGACATGGTGTCCATAATTCAGCCGCATACTTTAACTGTCGGAGCTCAATAAACGTCATGGCATGTTAATGGTGTGGTATGTAAAGCTGTAGCTGTTGTGTAAGGTACACCCTAAATGGGGTGGTGTACCCTTGAATGTGTGTAGAAGTCTTGAGTTCAGAGGTACAATAGGTGCCTATGTACCAGCTACACACCCAGTACAGTTAAGTGTGGCCACGTAGAAGAATATCCACGCCACAGTGGCAATACAGTAACCACAGGAGTGGGTGCGACATACGTGTGTACTACAAACATGTACAATGTGACATGTATGTAGGGGACTACCACCTATGTGATAGTCAGTGGGTGAATGGTGTAATACAAAGGTGATGTTCATGCACCTTGTCATGCAGCTTGAGGCCATGATATTCATATCAGGTATCTGTCACAGTAACAACCGTATGGATGGAGTCAGTATCAGCTGGTGGATCAATCATGGCACTTTGTAAAGCTAGGCAGGGAAAGTCCCTCTGTGCTAGCCTGTACCTCAGGGAAGCATATACTGAACATGAGGGGCCCAATGACCGAGTTATGCCAAATGTAACTGAAATGCAGTAGGTACTATGGTATGCTACCCTCATTGTGTGTGTCCTGTCCATGAGCCACGTTGCATAACATCCTGAGACATAGGGTACGATGTGCAGGTGGATGTGTATGTTGTCAATACCAGAATGGAGAACGGTGCTGAAAGGCTATGAGAGGACAACGTAGGATGTGTGGACTCCCTTACCATCATCAACTACCCTGGTAACTGTATGAAAGGAGTCCACCAGGTGTAGGGGCCATGCTCTGGCCCTAAAAGTCAAACCCGGGTGGCATCAAAGGACCGGAGCCCAACAATGTCTCTGTGAACGACGTCCTTGATGGTGTGCCCAATTGCCATGCAGAACAGTCCAGTCAGGTGTTTAGGACTATAGTCCCACTCGTGCATTGTGGTGCCACCTGTGTGGAGTGTGATAAATGTTGCTGTGTGCCATTCAGGGGCCACAATGTCTGATACAAGGCTATTACTGAATATGGTGGCCTAGTGGGGAGATATGTCGTTCAGAGGTTTGTGGACATCACAGCCTGGGACTTTGGAAGGTGACATGGGGCTAGTGTCCCAGGACATATAGAGTGCAGGTTAGTACTGTGTAGGTGTGACCACAGGGACACCGCAATGTTCCTGCATGGATTGTGGCCCTGTAGTGACTGAGAGGGTGTAATGTTAGCATTGAATCGATCCGCCAGCATGTTGCCATCACCTGGGTCTGTAATGTTCCTGAGCAACTGTTGTATGTGAGAGAAGATGTCGGTGTTGCCATAGACTACTGACATACCACCATAATGCCTTGTGGTATACCCCGGAATGTGTCGCAGTAATGTGTATGTAGCTAGTCTTGGAGTATGTGATGAGGGATCCCGTGGCCCTACTGAGGCTGACCAGTGAGCTACCCCACCCATGAGATTGTACACCACTGTGCAACAGCCTCCACCTGTTGTTGTACATTATGTCGATGAAACTTGACCACCAGAGTGGCGTCTGTTATCTGGTGTGTACCATCATGGCTCTGTGTGGAATAGCATGATCCATGCAGTCGTGTACATGCTAATGAAGTGCACTGGGGTATGTTTCAGCATTTGTATGCACATTGTCCATCTGCACGGGTGTCATGACGTTAACAACCACTGTCATAAGACATCTGTAGTAGGTGTTGTAGTACACATGTACTGTGTATGCCGTGAAGGGTGTGGTGCCGGGATGTGGCTAACAAGGTTGATTAGCATATGTTCAGAACCCACCAATGAGGGGATAACCCCAGGTGTGGAACACCAGTCACATGTTGGTAGTGTTCATGTCAAGGTTAATATAGGTCTTGGAGGTGGTGTGTATGGGTTGATCCATGAGTCATATCCTCCACTCGGCTGGATGTGTCAGTACATGAGTGGCTATCCCAGTTAAGTGTGGGGTAGTGTCAGTCACCATCAGTAGTAGCTGTCTGAGCCCTACTGTTCAGTACACCAACAAATGAGGTCTGGTAACCGTGGGGTATGTTGTTGAATCTGTAGCTTGTTACAGTGTGTATAGCGGTTCCAGACACAGTTAGTTGCACGTGGAGCACCTCTGATGCATTGTGCTAAGTAACTAGCCAGGATGTGTGTACAATATAGTGGGATATGGGAACACCTCAGCTGTGGGTGTGCTGGTCCAGGTATGTGCCTGAAAGGTATGGTCTGTCCATAACCTGTCACTGCAGAGCCTAGGAGGCAGGTACCAGTCACTGCAGAGATATTGGAGTGTTGCATTATAAGGTGTGCCTTGCCTGTGTGCGTCACAGAAAATGATGCAAGCATTGTGTCACATGACCCCATGTCTTGCTTGCCAGTTCCCGTTCTGCCGGTGACTGTTATTGGAAACAGTGCAAGATAGGCAGTATCTAAGCAGCAAGAGCCTTACATGTGATCTGTACTCCAAGGGCTGACAGGTGCAGGTCATCTGTGCAAAGCATTCTGTTTGACCAGGTCAGTCAAAGCAGACAGATACCAGATGCCTGTGGAATGACAGCAGAAGCATAGGCAACTGTTGAAGTGACACAGTCAGTCGTTGTACAGTGGCATTGGGTCCAGATGAATGCATAATGCTCCCCAGGGCTAGGCCCACACCTTCAGGGCTACAAGACTGGTGAGCTATTGCATGTCCCTGCACACATCATCTGTGAAGTGGCATCTCAGGGTAGTCACACTAACATGGAGAATGACAGTCGCATCGTACCTGGTGAGGTGTGGCATGGGTGCATAGGTTATGTTGCAGAACTAGTTACCCGACAGCAAGATGTAAGCGACTATCGCCTTGTGTAGCCTGCCGTGTGGAACTGCAGTGTGACCGCCTACAGAGTCACCTATGACTGGAGTGTTGTATACGTTATAACACCCTATTGGCTGTATGTGATGGGCACACACGAGTCTGTGGGCTATAAGTTGGTGATGTTGTGTTCCGTGATGGGGGCTGCCTCTGGTGCCTACACAGTGTATGGAGAGGTACTGCACAAGTCGTTCTCGTATGTGTGGCCTGTGGTGGAGATCATGCGAGACTATGTGATGCATGATGAGTGGGGTGTGTTGCGAATGTTACACATCCCCACATGACTGTCAGGTGCAGTCAGGGTTGGTGACAGAATTACCCCCAGCAGGGCTGCATAAGTGCATCTCCCACAGGCTCTAGTGTCGTATGTTGGGAGGTAAGCATTGAATGTGTACATGAGACAATCGCTGTATTGCCACATGTACGACATATCCATCATATAGACAGGCAATAGCACTGGTACGCGACAGTTGGACATGCCTGTATATACAACCATGTCTCACAGGATATGTAAGCATGTGTACAACAGCTGTTGTACCATAACCAAGCTGGAAATTTTAGGACAGCCAGTGTACCTGTGGGAAATGGTGTGGAATGTGTGCTATATTAAATCAGTAGCTCATGACATGCTCACAAGCTCTGAACAAGTGCCTAGCATGACCATACAATACAGATAGGGTGTTGGATAATATCAACCCACAAGTGGTGACGACAGTCATAATGGGTGGGGCACTGCACTATAACCCTGCTGAGTATGGTGTGCATGTCCATGAACCATTATCACTGTAGATGTCAGCAATACAGATGTACAAGACAGTATGTATGTATGATTACAAATACCTTTGTATATATCACAGGAGTGTTCTACCAGTGGCCTGTTGACAGACGCACAACTACAAAAGGTGCCAGAGTGACATGTGCATATCACACCAGTGCCAGCTACAGTAGAACAGGGTTAATGTGTTGTACTCCACCCTCATTGTAGCCCATACCACACAGACAAATGTTAGGCATCTGTGTATGTAAGGATGTGAATGACCATGACCTATGAGGAATAGCTGTGTCAGTGTTGTGAACAACATACAGAATGGGCTGCGTGGGTGAGGTGTCTAACATATGTGCACATTCTGATGTATGATATCAGCATTGTCACCGCTAAGTGAACATCCCTGTACCCATTAATTACCACCTAGGCTGTGGTCAACATCATGGAGACTGTGTAAGGGATGGTGTTGTGCAGTACACCTCCCTGCCTTAGCGACGTCTCCAGGCCCCTTGGGTAGTCATACGAGGTACCCATGTCATGACAGGGTGCCATCCATGAACATGGAGATCATTGGACAGGCATATACAGCACTGGGGTGACCACTATTATATCACATATCACCTTTAAGGGGTAATGGCCATGCATGGATGGGCGATACCAGCCTTCACAATCCTCACCTCCACTATGCAGCGTGCTGTTTACCTTACATAAAGACATTTGCTAAATCATGATGATGGACATGCTACATGTCCATATCCTGATCTGTACGACATACATCATAGATAGCCACCATCCTAATACTAGGATCGCCACATGCTGGACAGATCCCTGTGCCATACATGTGACATACTCCCGCCAAACCATGCAACCATGTCCATCACAGCTGCACGTCATCGCAGTCATACATGGTGTGATGGCCGCATGTTAGATGTAGTATCAACTGTCCAGATCAGTAATGTGGCACTGATGCACATCGCGGTGGCATAATGGCTGTCTGTTACAGCTAGGAAACCTTGCCCATACATGCTATGGTTAATAATCCCTGTGAATGACATCAGACTAGCCATTGTCCCATGTCTATCACATGGGCAACACAGGCGATCCGTGGCAGGATGTTCAACAGCTGTACAGTGCTGTGTAGATGTATATGGCAAAACACTTGCATGTACAGGTGTCCATGCTTATGTGTGCATTGTCACTGCTCAAGTCCATTAAGGCTGTGTCTGTGTTGATATGCGACATATACACAGCATCAAGGTCAACAGCATTACTGTGGACACATCCAGGCATGTGCAGATAGGTAAGAACACCAGTGCAGGCAAACAGTCATGCCCACATCAAGACAGCATTCACATGGAGTATGAACACTGTAATGAGGTGACACACATATATGGTGATGATATCCAATGCATAACTGGTGTTACGTGTGTGTGACACAAACACGTCAGTGTCATGATGATTTGCAAAGATAAATGTGCAGATGTACTAGATGTCATAGAAATGTTATGTGCAGCAGTATCTCTGTACATCTCTGAAACTGTGACCCGTCACCATCATTATGTCTTACAGATGATGCCTTGTACACGCCTTCCAGCGTACAGCCGCCAGGAGGATGATGTCCTCATCTCGTACCTCCATGAGAACTACGAGGTGTTCAGTCATGTGCCACAGCATGCCCAGCAGCGGGACGACCTGTGGCAGGATCTATGTAGGAGGGTGAATGATGTGGGTGGCCATAGCCGCACCTACCAGCAGGTGCGCAGACACTGCACGGACTTGATACAACATGCAAAACAGCGTGCCACTGCAATCGCCAGGGAACAAGGTGGAACAGGTGGTGGGCCACCAACCCAGCCCCCACTCACACAAACACCAAGGAGCTACTGGCCAGTCTGGGGACACTCTCAGAACAGCATCCACACACACTAGCGGCCATCGTGGAAGTGGGTGTTGCCCAACCAATGAGCCTGGAGTTGCCTGGCAAGTCAGTACTGCACATATGGCTATTATATCCCATTTTAGTTGCATGTGTCACTGTACATTATGTAAAGTAACAAAATATGCAAGGTATGTGGACACACATGTTGCATACTACACTATGCTACCTTGTGTATGCACACATGTGCATACTATATGCTATTATACAGGCGAATGTGCTAACATGCACAGTGCACCCTGTGGCTGTCATACAGTCATGGATAATGTTCATACTGCTGTGTCACCCCTATACAGGTACCTCTGGCGTGCCGCACAGATACGAGTCTGTTGCAGGTGAGACTGTCATCAGTATCAGGCATGTTAAAGCGTAGATCTATTTGACATGTGGCCAGTTAACAGTTGCACACTTGATGTTCGTTCCAGTCATGATTTACAGGTCGCATCACCCATCATTCACACAGGCCACCCAAGTGCAATATATACAAACAAAGTGATACACTGACTTGAAACCACAGTAGTTGTCATTGCTACATGTGTGGTCAGCTGTGCATACAATGGTAGAGGTGTTCTACAATGGAGGCATATGTAGTATGCATTGGAACAACATGTGTGGTACGAAAACAGTACCACACAGTGAGCTGTGATATGGGCAGCCCACAGGTGTCACCATTGTGTTATATGCCCCTGCATTGGGTGCACACATTGTGATGTGCCATCTGACATGTCCCAGACACGTAGTGTTCTGGCTGCAATATTGTCACACTATCCCATGACCCATACCCCACAAACCAAACATACAACCCGTTGTCTGCATAGCCCTGTGGATGGTGACATACCTGACATCTATGGGTGTAGGTCATATGGGAAAACACAGACATGCGAGATAGATGGCCATCACACACATCTGGCCAACAAATATGCACACATGGCCATGGGGGATGGCCAGAGACACGTAGCCACACAGTAGATGTGGTATATACACCCTGTTGCACATTGTCCACACATGGTCCAACTAGATCCTTAGTTGACTGATTATACAGTTGATGTGGTACACTGGACATCCTAAAATCCTGTGCACAGCTAGTGGAAGTGTCATTGAAGTCTACCATATAAGATCTGTTGAACATCACAACTGTGTCATAGCATGATAGTAGTCACCTGTACAGCTTCCACAGACATTGACACCACATCAGGCCACAGATGCTGCACATTTCCCTTGCTGCTGTAGGACATCACAGTCAGCTGTGCACCTCGTGTGTGTGGTACATCAATGTCATGTGGGAAATGGTGAACTGACATTTCCGCTATATGTGGACATGGTTGCCAGGCAGCTAAGACCCTGTAGTTGTGCAGGGGTGTCATCTGTAGATCCTCCAGTGACCTGTCACTTGACACAGCATGGTTTTGTGTGTATACACCTCCGCATCATGGGTCACAATCCACAGTTATGTCATGGGTATGCATGCAGTTATGGCTATGCAATGTGTACATATTATGCATTGTACAGCAATATAGATGCCTCATGATGCCATGCAATGGCACAGTGTCTGTACTTCATGCTGTATAGCAATGTAGAAGGCTCACACTACCCTTCCATGCTCATGCACATTTGCTAAACATGCATTCTATCTTTAGGGCATACAGACAACAACGCAATGTGATGCCCATTACGATGCTGTACATGTGTCAGGACACCATTGTGTCAGGCATGTATGCATGTTAATGCACACGTCAGCGGATTACATGTCAAGGTCAAGTCAGCCATGTGTACTGTTATCCTGTTCTACTCCACATGGTGTGACACGGGGATGCATGCATACTACCATGATTGTGTGAACTGCATGGCTACTGATAAGACACCTGCTTGCTGTAGTGTGCACCCCAGGGAGGTATGCTTACTAACACTATTAATGTCTGAGCTGCATGCCCTTTGCTGTATCACAGGCATGCTGCATGCCATCTGTCAAATCACATGCATGGTGTGTCTGTGTGTGTGCGTGTATGTGTGTGTCTGTGTGTCTATTGTAATTTAGAGTCTTTCTTTGCATTCACAGGTGATGTAGGTGCGTTACCCTCCTGCGGTCCATCTGATATTAGTGTCCCCACAGATACTAGCAGTGATGAACATATGCATGAGGTACAGGCAGGGTTGTCAGGGGCTGAATCTGTGCCAATGGTTGCCATCCCAGCTATGTCCCCCTCTTCCCCGTACACAGTTCTGCTGCCAACACATACCGCATCACCAGTGGCCATAGAGGAAGGACAATCAGCATCTGTTAGCATGGAACAGGAACGTGTGGTGGCTACAGAAGGTGTGTCCACACACCATGGTGTCAGTGTAATAACTGCAGATGTGCCACACAGGCATGTGGCCGGTGCTGCTCGTAGGAGGATCTCTGGCAGACATGCACCTGCAAGACAGAGTGCAGCAGCTGGTATCACCAGACGCATGTTCCAGACTGTAATGGTGGCACAGACACGTGCTGAACGGCAGAACAGAGAAGGGCAGAGGCTGCAGAGGGCTGCTATCCATACACTAAATGACAACATCCAGGCATTGGCAAATGCTCAACAGCAGATTGCTGATGTTCTGGACAGGCGATTGGGTGACATGGTCGGAATCCTTGACCGTGGCATGGCAATCCGCGAGAGTGAGCTGTCTGTGCTGGAACATCTGATAGGAGTGAGGCGTAGGCCATGTGGACGTAGGCCAGCTACACCTCCTAGTGCAGGTCAACGTGAGCGTGCCACCTCACATGCCCGCTCCCATAGTGCTGGTAGCAGCAGCAGTGCAGCTGGTGCTGCGCTGTCCACACCAGGACACAGCAGGCCACGTGGACGTAGCCCTGGACGTTCCCAGCGGGGACACTGTTCCAGTGGACATGTGTCGGACTCTGCCTGGTAGTGCCCGTGCAACCCCTGGCAGGCACAGGTCACGTGGCCGGACACAGTGAGCTGTACAAACTGGTCTGTACAATCTGGAGCTGTCAATAATACCCAGTGTAGGCCTCACAAAAGGCAGTACTGTGTGCACACATACACGCACACAGCAAAGACATCTATAGGGCATGACAACACCCACATGCATACTGAACAGACATGTCCAATCATATCACTGGCCCTTACCCACACACAAGATGTCATCCATTGGTGCAGCCTATGCCCCTGGCAAACATCATCACCCTGTGCATATGATGAAGCCTGTGCCGCATCCCTGTCATCCACACCATTGGTGCACAGACATGCTCAAATGGTCTGATGCACAGGGTGAACAGAATAGTGAGAAGTGTATATTACATTAGTTGTGTAAGAATAGTGAGAGAAGTGTATATTACATTAGTTGTGTGTGAATAGTGAGAGACGTGTATATTACATTAGTTGTGTACTGTTGACACGCACCAGACATACCATGTAGTACAGGTTTAGCATGCATATTGTTATATGTTCACAGTATGTGTCTCGGTAACAACTGTAACAGCATGTTGGTAATAATGCCCTGGTTCCCTCCTTATGGTCTACTTGCATGTGCCTACAGGTAGCACTGTTTGCAGTCTCCCATGTGTAACTGGAGTACTAGGAAGGCACATATGGCAATATCAGCATGCTATACGTAGCCTAAGCCTGACTGTTGGAAAGTCTAACATAACACCGATGTCCACACATATACTGATCCAGAAGCATGTGGGTAGTTTAATAGGTAACAGTGGCTAAAGACATGACATCCATACCTGGTCACATCACAGGTATGTTGACATGGTGCAGGGGTTGTACACAGCAGTCTGGCCAATGATAATGTTAGAGGCCACTTGATAGCATAAGGCCTCACTGTGTAGCAGTAATACCCTGTCACATTACAGGAACATGCTCACACTCACGGGGTCAACAACACTATAACGCACATCCCACAGTGTTTAGGTGAGGACCCATGCCTATGTGGTCATCACCATCACAGTACTGTGAACCCACATGACGCGACACAAAGAACATGTACAGGTAGCCAGTGCGGCTGAGACCGATGGCATCAACGGGGTAGTGGACTGCATCACCATGAGGGGTTAGGGATCCTGCGTGTTCTGTATGATAGCATACACCCTCACTCCATGCACCAGACAGCCACACATACCTATATGCACACACTGTGGAGACCACATGTCATACACATATGGATAGCTGATGTGTGATACACACACCACACCTGCCTACATCATGCTTTCCACACTGCAGTATGTACAGATCTCTACAACAGTGTACAGGGGTGTGCAACAATTGGGATGTATTCCCCACCATAATGTGGCATATATGGTCACACAAGCAATCACACATGGCAGTACTGTGAATGATACACCTACTATATGATAAGTCTGACAGACATGCAGCAGTATTGGCCGCATTATGTGTACCAACGCTACCTTCGGAAATTGGGCTGCTATATGCACATGGGAGGATGCAAGTGTTACAGGTGTCAAATGATGTACTGTCGGTAACACCTGACCACTGTGTAGGTTCTATGTCTCCACCGTCAAGTAACGGTAACATAGCGTACTGTTTGCACATGTAATGGTAGGATGGCTTGTGACACCTGTGAGCCGTCCCCGGCAAACATCCATCTACACAGGTGGATCACCTCTTTATGTACACACATCCATCCATACCTGCTGTACATCCTACCATACTGTCAGTACGTCACCATATACAGGTGTCAATGATGGGGCTGCATTGCAACTGCATGTTGTAGTTAGGCACAGATGTTACTTACATCAGCTATTGCACATGCATGGTAGCTATATGCACACTACAGATTGTACATGTGTGTTGGTCCTACATGCCTGTCATGTAGCCATGTTTGTATGCATTGCAATTGGTGGACATGTGTGTTGACATACATAACACATGGACTGTTGTATGATATGATGGGTGTCATGGGTAACTAGTACAGAGGGAATGTGTCCTCGGTCAACATTGCTGCCTCATGTACTGTTAGCATTCAACAGCCATGCACCCACCTTC